>NC_079147.1:106058528-106341758 GCF_945859685.1 Eupeodes corollae
CAATTGAAGAAGATATGGAAACGATATGGATATCTTAGAGGAGTTTGAGTTATTTGGTGACCTGCAAAATATGCTACCAAGAATTAGGAAAATTAACAAAACACGGTTCAATCCATTTGAATTAAGCAACAAGGACTTTTACTAATAATATCGTTTGGAAAAGATAGTCACATTTATTTTATATTGTTATTATTTTATACATCCAATTTGGGAATGACAGCACAAAATAACAAGTTTTAAAATAATATCACAGTACTTTTTTGCTTTAACCTGTCATTTTAAGTATAATTGTAGAAGAATACAACCTTAACATGGGATTTTATTAACCGCAGCTAGAAAATTTACTGTGAATAAGAGCTGTGTTTATTTAACCAACAAGCCTTAAACTATAGATCAGATAATCACGACTTTAGTAATTCTCTATAAATACGCCCCTATATATTTTAAATACAAACAAAATTACAATTTTTCAAAAATTTTTAATGTGTCAACAAATTTGGACTATGGAAACATTAATAAAAATACCTTCGTCATTTTAATTGGAATTATAATATTACTTTTAATTTCAAATAAATAGAAATTTTTTGTTATAATTCAGACACAACTTTCTTTAGAGTTTGCTTTAGTACAAACATACATTGTTCATTAAATTGCTATATCATTTAACTTTAATACAGTACAATTTTATATTTTGTTATTACAAAAAAAAATAGTGCACCAACAATCAGAAACATAGCATTTTGATACAATAACTTGAAGGTAAGTTTGTTTGAAAGGAAGCTCTGAAAAAATTTGTGACATCACAAAAATAGTGTCAGCAAAAACTTTTTTGACGTGTTAAATATATGAAGGAATGAGTTGGTAGGATTCCAAATTTAATGCTATACTTTGTCTTTGGGAAGAACAAAATCAATTTATTTTTTGGACAAACTAACTAAGTGGCATGAATTTAAGTATGGATTTTCATTCTAAGCGATGTGTTACTTTGTAAGTTCTTGTTAAAGAGTGATAGCATTAAGACACATTATCGTTTTAAAGGCATACAAATATATGGAACATGTTAATTCGTGCGATAGGTAAAAGGTTATTTTCTTAAAGCTTTTCATAATCATATAGTTCATCATATGAGACTCTGAGTGACACATATTTTGATTGTGCAAAGTATTTAAAATTAATAAACTTATGTGAGTAACTTTTAATTTAAGTTAATTAATTGAACCGAATTGATTATAAAACTTCATTAAAAATAATTACATAAGAAAAGTTGTACTTTTAAAAACCATACATTTTTTTAAGGAGTTTCAAGCTTACTTTACAATTTTATGTATGCTAACATTTTGCGCTTTTTAGTAGTTCCTATTATAAAAATCTCATCCTATCACTTCGATGGCCAATAACTTTTTGGTATTGTTTTATTATAAAATACTTCAACTTTAGAAATTTGAATTTGACTTTTTCCGTCGAGCGTGTATAAAACGATTCGTCGTTGCTCTTCAGTCAAACTCTTTTTTATCTTTCATAAATATTGTTAACTATTAGCGGTGATTTTTTTGGTATTCCATACATAGTACAGTGAAAAATTGCCTAAAAAACGATCCCTGTAATCCGGTTTTTATACTTGAAAGTTGATACAATTAAATATTTGCCGGAATAATTTATCGAAAAATTAAAAAAAAAAAAATAGCTAAATTCTGACGAGGAGTGAAATCGTGTAAGCCGATTTTTGATAGTTGACTATAAAAATCAAGAAAATACTTCTGTTATAGTCGATTTCAAAGTTGTAACCAAACAATTTGACATAAAATAGAAACTTCAAGAATGGGGTTTGTTCGCAGACTACTACATTGACATTTGGTGTTTAAAGCGAGCTCTAAACACGCCTAAATTCTCTTTATATACCTGAATCGAGTTTAAATGAGCTTGATTCGTCTCGATTGCGGTCGGGGATCGGAGTCAAGTCAAAATTTGTAAAAAAAAAACCTATGTGGAGGAGTTGGTTTACAGATAATGCATTATGGTCTGTTTATTTGTCTATATGTTTACAAAAAATATAGTTTTGTTTAATCAAATTAAAAAAAAAAATTGCACATATTTTTATATAGTGCTGAAATATTCAGTTCTTCATTGTTTAACACAAATTAAACTATCTCACTTGCACTTCATAAGAAACATCGAAACACCATTTGCATTTTAGAAAGTTCTGTTTAATTTAATCATTTTTAAATCTTCTTGTGCGGTGGAAGCACCAAAAAGATTTATTTTATTTAAACTGAGATAAACTTTTGGTGGAAACATAGCAAAACTTAATTAGCTTTTCTATGTTTCTACTGCAAAATAAGTCCAGTTAGTCCATTTTCATTGACAAAACTAAATATTATCAACAGTAACAGATTGATTTTATACCTTAATAGAAAACACATGATTCCATATGCACAACTACTCAATGAACACAGCCATTTCAATCGTACGAACAATTGAGAACGAAATCACATAAGATCCATTCGAGAATCGTTTAAATGTCAAAAACCCATCTGTATTAAGATTCTCGTACTTTAACTTTTATCGGTAGTATTTATACTGCGGTTATTGTTTTTGTGATTCCTGTAAAATCGTATATAAGGTTTTAGTTCCTTACCATACCGCTTTCGACATTACATTACATTGCCTTCCATACTACTTAGCACCTTGAGCAACTAAGACTACATACATTATGTAAGGCGGTACAACACAGGACATCAATACAGGACAGGACAGAATAAGAAAGAAAGAATGAAACACACGACAACAGCACTTACAGATTTCGAGATGTTCCTTAATCTTCTAATGGGTTCTAATGAGTTGAAACTTAAAAAATAAGGTTTCAAGCAGATTCTCGTCATATTCTTTCAGGCTTTAAGACCAACAATATTTTTTTTTTACTGTCTTCTTTAAATATATTTCTCCAGAAAAGTATCCCCACGGAACTGATATTTTTGGTTTAAAATTTTCTCAGGAACTAATAAATCGATTAAAATAATATTTTTCGGAACAAGCGGAACATAAGATGTTGTCCAAATAATTTTTTTATGATCTACATTTTTCTTATACATTTTTTGGAAAAACATATTTAGTTTTTTTTTATAAAAAACTGTTTTAAAAATGTATATAAAAACGTTTTTTAAATAAAATTAAAATATATATAAAACGTTTATATCACTAAACAACTGATTATCCAAAATATTTCTAAAATACAATTTAAAACTTTTATATACAAAAAATGAATAAAAGAAAACGATTTTCAAAAAAATTAATAAATTAATTTTTTTTTGTGAAATTAAATGACTTATAAATTTTTGAAGATAAGCTTGTTTTCCTGGCATATTTTTAAATCTTAGAAAATAAGTACTTATAACTCTTTGCATGCACGAGCAAGTATGAGCTAATGAGTCGCCCAAGTATTATCTTCTGTTTTATGGGTTTTGGGAATACCCAAAATGAGACCAAATTTATTTTATTTTGTAATTATTTATTTAATAAAAAACCTATATATATTAAGACGTATTGTCTTATAATTTAGGTTAAGGCTACAATTTAAAAATATACGAGTTAAACTAGTTTATCTGGGAATGTCTATAGTTATGGAGTTTAATCTAAGGATCACACTGAAAAACTAGATATTACCAACAAGGGCGGATCCAAACTTTTTTAATAAGTGGAGACCCACACACAATTAACATAAATATGAGTTTCGGAGCAACGCTTTAAAATATTCTTTATTGTTCTCTAAAGGAGGCTGACAAAATTTAAATAACATAATGTGTATCTTAACCATACATTTACATATCTCGAGAGCTAAAGTGAAAACTTTAGTTGTTAGATTATGTTCGTTGTCCAGCCAGATTTGGTCGAAATATTTAATTTGGACGAAAGCCTTATAAGATTCGAACAGTTTTATAAATACACCATATTTCACAGCTGAAATACAATCGTTTTGAGGGTTTTTGGTGCATTTCACGCAGAAATGTTAGAATAGTGTTGGATCGGAGCTTTTTTAATAAGTAATATATTCTTTGTCTGAACCAATGAAAATATTTTAAAGAAGTCAATATAACTGATACATTTTAGAGAAAAATTTATCGTTCTTGAATTTAAGGAAATAGGTGCATTCAAATAAATAATTTCTTTTAAAATTAAATAAAAGTAAACAAATAAGTTAAATAATAAACAAGTAAAGCACTTAAAAATTTCGTGCTTAAATCTCAGTTCTAGAGCGTACACAATTCAAAAAGTAGATTTTTTAAATTTTTTTAAGATCTTAAAAGTTCTTTGTGTAAATCAATTTTTCAACGTTTTTTTCTAGAGAACTTATAAAATCAATGAAAATAATTTAAAGAATCACTAAAGTTTTTCCACATTCTCAATTGTGTGAAACAAAAACGATTTAAGTTGTTTTTGACAGCACAACGCTTTTTGGTGAATGTCATTTAATTCCTAACTAATCTTTAGATAAAGTCTTTACTCCTTAAACTTAATCATATAAGCTTTATTGCTCATATGAGATCCTCCAGTCCGTATTGTCTATTGGTCAAAAGTTGATGAAATTGGAATAGGGGTGGAATTCCGAATAATATTTTAATGTTTAATAATATAAAAGGGGTCATCTATTAACGCAATACTATAAGTTTTGAATTCAATGAAATCGCTACGAAAATTATAAGGGGGGGGGGGCGGTGATTCATAGGTTATGAAACACCTATGATTCCCTGGATTCGCTATTGATTACCAATATATTAAGTATTCGGTTATCAAATTAATGAGAGGTTAAAATACATATTTGTAAAAATAAATTTAGTATGCTTTTTATTTGAAAATTTCAGGGGGAAGTATTATTTTAATTCCTAAAATATGTATCGAAGTGGTTTGCAATAAACATGAGAACCAAGATCGTAAAGTGGATTATTCCTGGCAAAATTTTGACCATACATTTTAAACTTTATCTGCAATAAAATTCAAATCAATTTTAAGATTCAGGTCCAAATAGAAAGAAATTGAACCAGATATTTTTAGGAGACGCACTCCTGTATGATTTTAAATCTCAAAATGGATTATGATCTAGAGTCAAACAACCCATCATCCATCGCAAGTGCACTTAATCCATCAATTCATTGTTTATAAAGGTCAAAGTTTCAAGTTTCAACTTGAATTAATTCAGTTGATTATTGTTTCGATAATTAGGAATTTTTCAGAGTGTTGTGCATATTATCATAAGAGAACGAATTTTAATATTTAACTTGGAAAATGGATATGTATTCCTAGCAAATGATCATTTCGTTAATTTAGATATTGACGATTGAAAGGGAAAAAGGGAAAAACCTTTATAACTTCTCATAGGAAGTTTTTGTAATCGGTCCGATCTGTCGAAATTCTGACATTTCTTGCCGTTTCAAGGTCCCTAGAATTTAAATTCAATTTTTTTAGAGATGTGTCTGTTCATGTGTACATATGTTTTTTCGTACATAAACAAAAATACTTGTCACTTTGAAGATTTTACGAACAAAAAATATTTTTATCTCCAGAATAATTTTATGAAAAGGAGAATAAAGTTTTTGACATCTGTTCAAATTTTGAAAAAAATCGAATCGACACGTTTTCTTACAAAAAAAAAGAGGCTGGGATGCGCCCCACACTGATAACTTCCCATCCCGTCTGTCGATTTGTCTTGCTTATAAGTTTGTCTATATGTACCCGTATAAATTTTTACCAAATTTTCGTACTATTTTATGTAGATTTAATTTTTTATGAAAAAACGGACTGTTGGATTTTTATATAAAAAATAACTGAATATCGAAAACAATATATCTGTGAAATAAAATAAGTTTGAAGCCAATATTTCAAAGTTTTGAAATGCTATTTGAGTCGAAAATCAATTTTTACCAACTATTATACGTTTTTTTTTTAGGTTTTTATTTTTTGTAAAAAAAACTCTCGATTCGATTTTTCTCTAAATTTGTCCTAATGTTGAAAACAATATTTCTTATAAGTAAAAATTAGTCAGAAGCTTTTATATAATATTATTGAAAAGATATTTGAGTCGAAAATCATTTTTTACCAACTTTCGTTATTTTTTTACGGTTTTCAATTTTTTGTAAAAAAAAACTGTCTATTCGATTTTTTTCAAAATGTTACTGAATGTTGAAAACAATAGTTTTTGAAAGATAAAAGTAAATTAAAGTCAATATCTAAAAGTTTTAAAAAGATATTTGAGTCGAAAATCAATTTTTACCAATTTTTATTAATTTTTTTTGTAGGTTTTTATTTTTTGTAAAAAAAAAACTGTCAGTTCGATTTTTCTCAAGATTTTTCGTAATATTAAAAATAATATTTCATATAAGTTAAAATAAGTTTAAAGCCTAAATTTCAAGTTTTTGAAAAGATATTTGACCCGATGTTCAATTTTTACTAACTTTGAGTAATGTTTTTTTTTAGATTTTTATTTTTTATAAAAAAAACTGCCTATTAGATTTTTTTAAAAATTTTGTACGATGTCAAAAACATTATTCTTCGTTGCACAAAATTGTTTTGGAGATGAAATCATATTTTAGTCGTAAAATTTTGGAGGTGAACATTTTTTTTTAGTTTTTTTGATTTATAAAAAAACCTTTACATGGATTTATTTCAAAAAATATACTTGTTTGATATCACGTTACAATATATTATATAAAATTTAATTCAAGTCTCTACCGTGTTTGGTCCTTAAGAAAATTTACGGTTAACCAAAATTTTCACCTTTTTTTCATACTGCTATGGTAAAAAAACCACCCACGTAATTTTCTTGAGAGCCCTTTCTGCATCTTTCTGCCTTATTATCTGTATAACAAAATTTATTTGAAGTCGATATCTCTTCTGGTTCTTGAGCTATGGAGGACCAAAAAAACGTCGCGAACGTACAAACGTACGTACACACGCACGCTCAGACATCTTTCTAAAAATCTTTTATTTCGACTCTAGGACCTTGAAACGTCGAGAAATGTCAAAATTTTCAATTTGACAAATCGGACCCATTACAATAACTTCCTATGGGAAGTTAATTAAAAGACACAAATTAATTTCATTTTAAAGAAAATTTAGTTTTCGACATTGTTTAAAATCCAAAATTCAGGTTTTTCATGAAAATTAAAATCTACAAAGTCCGACAACAAGTGCAAGTCGATAATCCCTAGTTCTGAACGGACTGTTGTGCCACTTAACTTATTTTAAAACTCTCCAGAATCTTTACACAAAAAAGGTATTTACTTAAGCCAAAAAAAATCTGAACCTTAGAAAACAGTTAGTTGACAAATAGGTAAACGATATTTAAAACTGCTAAACAAAATATGCAAAATTAGAAAAAGTTGATATTTAATTCGCGATATCTCGTGAATAAATACAGGAATTGTCTTCAAAATTATTTCTTTCTGTGCTTAATTTTGTTGTTAATTCAATCGCATCTAGCCTCTTTTTAACAATTTAAAATTGAAAAATGAAAAACAACAATCTAAAGCTTATAGTTTTATTTTTCCAAAATGAGTTAAAGACTATGGATTCAACTTGTCGACGTATAACATCTTTAACAACTTTGTCTTTATCATTAACAGGACCTGAACATTGGTTCGTCTTTATTTCTTCTCTACGCCACTGGTTTTAATCTTCTATTCTACACCTTCCACTGAGGAAATTGTTCAGGATTACATTTTTATTCCATGGTTTATAACACTACTTAACGCAAATTGCCAATACCACCACCTGTGGAATTGTCTTATTTCTATAACCTCTCACGAGTACCCCCAGACAAGCACCAGCCCTTGACATAAATATATTTTTACATTTGCTCTCGATGAAAATGTCAGAAGTTCATAGTTCGATATCGAATAAAAAGCGAATAAATCAACCCTGTCATGAATTTCTTATAAATTTACAAATGAATTCTCAAATGAGTTTTACACACTTCAATATTAAAATTCTACTTCTATAGGGTTTGACTTCTAGTATAAGATATGAAAACAAATAACTTACCGCACATTGAGGCAAATCACCCTCCGGTCGCTTCACCTTCCATCCCAATAACGGTGGTATACATATCAATCCCGACATTATCCACACAAATGCAATCATGAGTGCGGCCCTCGCCGGAGTCCTCGACTTCAAATACTCAACCGCCTTCGTAATACTCCAATACCGATCTAACGAAATCAAACACAAATTCATTATCGACGCCGTACACAAAAGGACATCCATTGCCGAATGAATATCACACCACCAACTACCAAATATCCAATAACCCATCAATTCGTTAGCCAAAGAAAACGGCATTATAATCAACCCCAAAAAGAAATCCGCCACCGCCAATGAGGCTATAAACCAATTCTGGATGTTCTTCAACGATTTTTCCGTTGCAATCGCTATTATCACCAACATATTTCCCACCACAATAATAATCATTAGTATCGTAACGATTATCGACGCGATAATAATGTGCGTCAACGTATAGCCACTTGGATAGGTATCATTATATTGTATCGTGGTCGTTACATTACCGTTAGGCGTATTGTTGTTCGTGAAGAAATAATTACTGTTCGTATTGAAGTTGTTGTTGATAAATAGCAGGGTATCGTTGAAGGATAATGTCGTTGTGCCATAAATGGCTGACGACACTGAGGCAGCTGGATCGGTATTTAGTGATCCCGATCCAGATTGACTCGAACCGAATGTTGTTGAGATTGTTGAGGCGGCAGCGGCAGCGGTAACAGCGGCATAGGCGTAAGTTGATTGATTGATATTGATTTGATAGTCCGTTGGACTTGGACTTGACGATGAGAAAATGGCCAAAAAGTCATCGGTACTGATGTTGCCAGTGTTTATGTTGCTGTTGATGTTTGCCGATGCAAATTGTTGCATGTAATCCATTGTTGAATTTTTATTCTAATTGTGATTTGAGTTGAAATTATGAGTGAGTATAATTTTTTTATTAATTTTTCACGGTGGACGTTTTAATTGATTTTTATTAATTTATATGAAAACTATAGATATTTATTCTACATATATCTTTGTCTATACACAGTGTCAGAGATACTAGGTGGGAGGGAGCGTTCAACAATATTATTGCTTATCTTTTGGTTAACTTATTTTTATATTAGTTTTATTATTATCGGATTTGAACTCTACTTAAAGAATATAATTTATAATTACTTCCTCCCCTTAATATTTGTTATCTTTCTCCCAGCAGTAATGTAGTTAAAACTTTCCTTAGATAGATATTTTTTAATTAACTCTGATTGGTCCCGACGAATTCGGTTTTTTCGAAAAAGAAATTTAAAAATAAAAACAATTTAATCTAAAAAACAATCTTTTTTTTATTATTATTAAACATTGAGATTCTTTTATTTTTGTATAAAGCGAAATTGGATATTAATCTTATTTTTTAAATTTTTATTTTATTGCTTAGAATCTAATTTTTGATTAAATATTTTGATTTTTCTTTAATTAATTATCCGTATAATTAGGTGTATTAGTTTTGTTTATATGTATATATTTATTATATTTTAGTTGTTGCTATTTTTAGTTTTGAAATTATTACCCGTGTCTATCCGACTTTTCGATTGCTGTTTTGAAAACCACTTTTTTTAGGAAAAAAATATGGCTTTAAATAGCTTTTATGTACATGTTTTTTTAAGGTTTTTCTTTTATTATAATTTGCTTTTATTTACAATAAATTTATACTAATGTGTTTACAATTTTTAAATATCTAATTGTGGTGGATTGATTGAAGATGATGATGCTGAAGATGATGATGCGGGCTGAGGTTGTCGTCGGTGTGCAGCATTACGAACAATTTTACAACGACAAATACAATTACAATTGTGTACGACACGATGACAACGAAGTACAGCGATAAATTGGAAGATTAATTCAATTTGGCACATAATTTTACAATTATTTCAAGAAATTCTTGTTTTGGTTCTTTAAATATTTTTACATCTCAATTTCAAAAAAAAAGAAGAAGAATGAACCGTGAAATGTGTAGCGAGCAATAAATTTACGTGATGATGAATTAAATTATTCTGTTTATTCATGTAATTTCTTTAGTTAATTCAATGCAGCAATCACATAGGGCATCAGAGTTGGCATTGTCTGTTGGGCGCCACTTACAGTGGCCCATCGTACTTTCTTGGAATACAAATTTAATGTTTGTTAAGATTTTAATCGAACTTGAAATGAAATTATTTATGGAGATATTATTGTTGCTGTGTCCTGATGTCACAACATACACGCACTTTTGGAAAAACTCCAAAGGATTTTTATCTTTTTATTGTAAGATTAGATTTTTTTCAATTTATTCCTTCGAAATAAGCTTTTATTTTCATAATTTTTCTTCTGAAATGTCGAAAGCAAAAATAAAGAAAGGAAAACAATTTTCCTAACTCGAGGATGTTGTTGTTACTGCAACACACGCACAATTCTAAATGGAGCACTGAGCACTTCTCTTAGATACTTTTATATCTAAATATTACACTTGGAAAGGAAAATTTTTTTCACATTTATCAATTTTTTTATATTCTCAAGAACTCGCGCGGAACACGAAAGTATAGAAGAACAAGAAATAGAAGACACGAATCTATAAATTAAATTGTAGAAGGCAAAAATTGCAAAGGATTCAATCATCAAGGAACAATATTCAACAACTTTTTGGTTTTGTTTTTTTTTTTCTGTATTCTTCAAATTGATATCAATTTAATTTTTCTTTTTGTATTACAATTAAGAATAGATATATTATAGAATAGTTTGAATTTTCATAAGCAACAACAATAACCACGACGTCGTCGGTCGTCCGTATGGAAAGACATTCGAACCGGGCGAATATTACATCTTAACTGAATCCATAGGATTGGAAAATGAAAATCATGCCCCAAAAGATATAGATACTTGATGTTTTGTTGAGTATCCATGTGTTGATCCACAGAGAATTTTCTTGGTTTTCCTTTTTTAATTTGTGTTGTTGTTGTTGGTACGTACTAGGTATTACTTGGTTCGTCGTCGTCGTTCCGTATTTTGTGTACACACGGATTTTCCATAAGGTTTTCCACTTGTTTTACTATATTGCTTTGCTTTGCCAGCCAGCCAGCGAGCTATGGTTGCAGCAGTTGCGATTGGTTTTTCGCTCTTTTTGTTTTCATTCGGAAAATGCGTTCCACAGATGGGCGAAAAAGCTTATTGGAAGAGCTTTTCGAGTGTTCTCTGTTGGAAAATTCAGGTTCTCTTAAGGTTTTATAAAACTTTGTACATAAAAAAAGGGATGAGTATAAAAGAAAATTCAGGAAAAAAGAGAAAGTGCTGATGGCCTATTGCCCTAGAACTAGCACTACCTGCCACCACCTGCCTGCCATAATGTGGCATCCATTATATGATGGCAGAACAAATATTGAATTGTTTGGTATAGGCGCATGAGTGTTTGTTTTGTTTACAAAATTTTTATAGAGAAAAATAATGTTAATTTTTGTTTTGCGTATGATGAAAGAAGTGGTGTAGTGTGTAGGTCAGTTCCTTTTGACGTAGGTAGGATGTAAGTGTATTGGGAAAGGAACTTAAGAGTGGATTCTGTTGAGTTGTTACCAGGATAAATTAAAATAAAATAAGTTAAAAGCGAAATAAAATAAAATAAAACTAAACTATGTTTTTAAAAATAAAATGCGGCGCATGCTGAAAACTTTCGATTGATGAATTTAAAAATAATAACTTTTTTCACTACGTCAAATTGTAATTTAAGGAACTTTGAAAAGCATATGCAATAAATGATTGTAGTTTAAGCTGTTTAAAGCTAAGATTTAATTTGTTTCTAAAAACAAACTGCCATTAGTTGTTTAACTAAAAGTCAACAATAAAGGAATGTTCTTTATGTTTGAAGGCAATGTCTTTATTGTTTTTTCTCAAGATATTCGAGTCGAAAATAAATTTGTATCAATTTTTGTATGTAGGAAAAGTGTCGATCGGATATGAAGCAATTTTGAGTAGTTTTCTATTGTTTTGTCAGAAAAAGAATCTTTTAGAATTTTTTTTTTAATTTTATCAAATATGAACGACCAATATTTTCCATAAAAGAAATGGAATTAGAAGTCAATACTTTTCTTTTTCATTTTGTTTTCAATTTTTACCAATTCTCAGAAGTATTTTTGTAGGGTTTTATTTCTTTGTAATAAATTTTCAAAACAAATTTCTAAAAATATACCAGATATCGAGAACTTCAATCTTCAATACAAAATGGAGATTATTAACTTCCCATAGGAAGTTATTGTAATTGGTCCGAATTGTCGAATTGAAAATTTTGACATTTCTCGACGTTTCGAGGTCCCTAGAGTTGAAATAAAAGATTGCGTGTGTACGTCCGTACGTTTGCGACGTTTTTTTCGTCGTCCACATAGCTCAAGAATCAGGAGACTTCAAATAAGTTTTGTTATACAGATAATAATGAAGAAAGATGCAGAAAGGGCTCTCAAAAAAATTGCGTGGGTGGTTTTTTACCATAGCAGTTTAAAAAAACGTGAACATTTTTGTTAACCCTGAATATCTCATGAAAAAATATTGCTAGAGACTTGAATTAAGTTTGATATTATATTCTAGCTGACCCAACAAGCGTTGTATTGTTATATACATAATTTCTAGAGAATAGTTTGATAGAAATAAATCACTTATGGCAAGTATGTAACGATGTGGTATATAAGTGGGAGAGGTATAGAGCACTATAAACGGTGATAATATATTAAAATAACAAATCAACAACCAATTTTATTTAATTTATTAAAATTATTTTTTTTAAATTATATACAGTTGTGTTCATAAAAATAGCAGTGATCTCCAAATAAAACAAAAAGGCCTTCAATTTCAACGTTATAATATATTTCATTAAACTTCTACCAACAAACTAAAATATTGTATTCATAATAACAGAAAATAAGTATTACCGATTTTTTACCGTTAGCTTTGTCATAGAAAAAACAGTTTTTTAAATATATGGCTGTTCTTAAAAATAGCAGTGCATGACAAAGATCTATTACGTAAGAAATAAGAAAACTGTAATAAGTTATATGAAAGTATACAAATAATTTTAGCTTACAATTAGTACTTTGTTGCATAACCATTGTTTTTTATGATGCCTCGCATCTACGTGGCAGAGTCCATATTAAATCCTGACACCTCTCGACTGGTATTGCGTTCCACGAATCACGCACTGCATCCCACAATTCTTTCGAATTCTTGGGTTGTGCTTTATGAACTGTGTTCTTAACATCCCCCCACAAGTCTGCGATTGGGTTAAGGTCGGGGGATTGAGCGGGCCACCCCATAACATTCCTACATTTTTTTTTGCTCAATCTCTATGACAGTTGAAGTCCATTTCTTGTTTTCCTAGAGCCTATGGAAGGGTTCTGTTTTGCTAACTGTCAGTTCTTTCAGTAGCCATCCTTTAAGGCCTAGCTTTTTCGGTTTATTTTGCCATTTTAAGACATTACTGACTATTTCTGTTGAAAAACCTAGGATGTCTTGAATATTTTGGTAGGTTTTTCCCTCCCAACGCAGATTTCGAATATGTTTACAAATTTCTTCTGTGCATTATTTATGTGTCTTGACATTGTTTATTTTTGAGCTAATATTTATTAATTTTGTATGTACTAGTATGTTACAAATACTTAAAACTTTATATAGTAAAATATTCACTTAACGAAAAATTGAAAAAAAAAATGTTAACACTTTTTAATTATAAAATCAAAAACACTGCTATTTTTATGAACACTCCATATCCAGAGAGTTTGAAATAATGGGTGTTAACCGGGAAAAGTATAGGGTATAACTTCAAGCTTAAAGTCTCTAATATGAAAACGAAAGACCGTTAGATGCAAGTAACAGGGTTTTTTTTTGTAAGAATTTCCGTTATTTAAATAATTGACAATCTAATAAAATGTGGCCAGCACTGCTATTTTTATGAGCACAACTGTACATATCGCTAATTATGACAATACTACAAAAAAAAACAATATCAATCGTTTAATGGAACAGAGTGTACAATATATTTTGTGATCCCATATTTCGTCAAACTAGCCGTTCGGATTCGGCATAAAAAATTGTAGGTCCCCTCCATTCCTGGTAACATTACTCGCACACAGGAATGGTTGAGAGTTGTTAGTCACTAGGCCCTGGTTCACAACGGACTGTTGCGCCACCCCATTTGATTTGATTTGATATTTCGTCAAAACAAACAAACTGGATGGCTTGCCCACTCGAGAGCACGCCATGTATAATTGTCCGTGTGATGAACATAAAGTGCTCAAACCTAAGCCGCAGATAGTCATCTTTTGGACTTGAGACTTATTGATATAGTCATTGCAAATGCCAATCTAATTGGAAACTGAAGTCGTTTGAATTAAAGTTCCACATCTGTGGGTATAATGGGGATTCGCGGATATAATATATTTTCACCTCGAAATTTGCTATAGTTATGGCTTCGATAATATTTTTCATCAATTTTTTAATTCGTTGATATCGACATATTTTGCTGCTAAAATTGCTGCTTTTGCCAGCCACCATTGATTTGTGCATTATCTGTGGACATCGGGAAGTATCTGGTCAATTAGATCATCTTGTGAATCAATAATCGTGCAGAAATCGACCGGTTTGCAGTCAAAACTGCATGCAGTTTCATCTGTAGTATTTTTTCCGCCGCCTATATCTTACAGTTGTTGTGAGTATGTTTCAGCGGTTGGATCTGGAAGCATTAGAACACGAATATTTACTTTCAGTTGTACTTTTTCCACATAAAGCCCTAGTGGGGATGATTTTAAGCACGCGTTGATCTCATCAGCGTACGTTGAACGTGGAATAATGTTAAGTGTTTGTCTGAAATCACCTGAAAGGAGTAACAGAGTGCCGCCAAATACTCTGTAATATTTTTGTATATCTTTCAATGCCCTGTTAAACGCATCAAACGAATTAATGTGTGCCCTGGTCCATTCATCCCATATGATAATTTTCACTGTGGCAATTGATGGTTGTTTTTTTTTTATATTGCACACCGCGTCTGGGATATTTTAAATATTTTGTGGCAGTTTAAATACTGGATGAGCTGTTCTGTCTTCAAACAATAATATTGCCGCAATACCAGAAGATAAAACAGCCAGTGTCATTCATTAGTGGAACATTGCGGGCAGTGATTGTTTTGTACTTTACAATTCAATTCAGTGTCTGTTTAAAAAGATTCATTTCGATTTGGTGAATGCATACCGAAATGACTAAGTGGTAAGTTGGCAATGATAATGCAAAGATCCTCCATAGCAAACAATGCTTCTTGTACATAGCGTCACTTAATACTATCGTATGATCGTTGCACCATGTACGATGTTGATGCATTTAAATAATAGCAAAAACCTATTATCAGACTTACCGAATGTACATGCAAAATTTCATTGAAATTTTTTAAGCCGTTTCGGAGGAGTATGGCTAACTAACACTGTTACAGGAGAATTTTAGCTATTAGATTAACCTGAAAACTTTTTTAACAAAACACGAAAACCTGCAAACTCTTAAGCAAGACAAATCGACAGGAAAATGAAAAGTTATGAGTGTGTTTCGCATCCCAGCCCCTTTTTCCTTTTTAAATTTTAACGGAGTTGCTTTGATTTCAAAACCAATCGTATTGCGTTAAAAGATATGATTAATATATGGAGGATATATATTTATTATTGTTTTTTATCAATGAAAATACATTTTTTATTTTACCTACTGCTTTAAACTGTGTTGCTAAATGAGCTACTTTTAACTAAGGACTGGACCAATAACAATATATAAATCGGAAATCTAGCCCTATTGTAATCGCTCAGCACAAACGCATTACATTTTGACTAATTATCGATCCAGTGGGGTCATATGAGCCGTAAAACTTGTATAGTTAAGTTGAATAAGTAAGTAATTTCATCTGTTACACTATCAAAAACAACTTTATAATTTTAAAGCTTCTTAAAAGTAAGTAAGTTGAGAACTGGGGAATGTGAGTTACAACTCTCAAGCATTCTTGCGAGTAATGTTGTTAGAAATGGAGGGGACCTACAGTTTTAAGCCGAACCCGAACGACTAATTGAAGAAAGCACTTTTTATGACATAAATTACGCTTGGAGGATTTGTCAATTCTTCGCAAGAAGCAGTACCCGTGAAAAAAAACTTTTGATGCACATAAAAAGTGTAAGGCTTTTCTAAAGTGTTTTTTTCTTTCAATGTTGATTTTCTATTAAATAGAAAAACATTTAAGATCATTTAACACAGACAGACAAGACAGAGCGTGGTAAGGCATTCAACATTAGAGTGGTACGGCTAAAAAACGAATTTCGGTAGTTGCACGGGTATTACGGTTGAAATTAAGCTGCCTATTTCTTTAGAGCATAAGTTGTTGAAGTAAAGGTAGAACAAAAACAATAGAAAGGGTTGGTGGAGGTGTGTACTCTGAACGACTGTCTCTCATTCCGTCTTTCCAATAATTGTAGCGTGTTCCAGGCGAAACTTTTGGCGATAAAAAAAGCCTTGGCGTGGCTTCTATAACAGTTCATAACTGTATATAATCTCTAATGGAGATGGCACAACAGTTTATACATTTGCTGGGTGCCGAGCCATAGAGACAGATGAACTAGCCAGGAACGGTACAGTACAGCCCATTCTTACACGTTTGGTTAATGCTAACATACCAATCGTAAACTATTGCTAATGCAAGTCGCTATGAAGAAGGCAAACACCAGGTGGAACAAATCACTACGTACAGGCCACAAAAAAATCTGGGCAACACTAGATTTAAAGCGATCACGGTGCCTGCTATCTCTAAGCATGATCGCATATAAGCTCGATGCCATGATAATAGATGCCATAACCGGACAATGTCTTATAGAAAAGCACGTCACGCTGCTAGCCGTATTCTCAAGCTGTATGGACGAGGAAGAGGAGGAAACAATTCTTCATCTTCTCTGTACATGCCCTGCTCTAGCTCAAAAACGAAAAAATTACCTAGGATAGAAGTATTCTTCTCGATCTAAATCATATTAGCATAATCAGCCTCTTACGTTTCGTAAGGGACTCAAACTGATTCCATTGAGCTAAGGAGGAAGCCTCAAGATTCAGGTGATATGACAATGGGCCATTAAACGTGTCCGTTTCCATCAATGACAGCTACTTTAACCTAACCCAACCTAAGGGTAAAACAAAATGAGACAGGAAACCTTACGAGGAGTTCAAGCGAAGTAAATGAACTAGTGATGATATTATCACCAATTAATTAAAATACTCTATGTTCAATACTGCCCAAGAAGCTTAAATAAGTTGCAGGAGCACCAGCAGAGATGGGGGTTATACTTAAGCTTTGGACTTATATATAAGTTGCGGGATGTTTTTGCGACATCCCGTCTGTGATAGTTCCCCAAGGGGTTTTCGGTGATACACATATCAAGACTATCGGGAATATCGAGATGTTCAGTCTCATTGAAAGAAGTGCCATCCATGGATTATTACAAGTCAGCATTGGGTTTTCGAATCATTAAATTCCACACGGTATTTTATACCCTCTTTGTACAGTGCTGTTTAGGGCGGAAACTAATTAGTTTATCATATTTTGTCGTTGCAGTTCCTCATCCAAAGAAGCGGAATGTGATTCTGAAAACGAATATGAAAAGCTAAGAGTATTATCGTTAGCGAAACAATTTATTGAATAAAGTTATAGACAGCATATGATTTACAATAACGAGAAAACTTGCTGGAGATAGAGCAGAGCCTTGTGGCACACAATCATTTTTTTGTGGTTTTAAGACTTGAATCAATCGAATACTTTTTGTATTAAAGGATCCGAAACATGATGACCAATCCAATGAAAGAGGAATTAAATAAAACCGAAAGCACGCATTTCCTTTAAGAGAGTCTGATACTGAAATTCTATCAAAAGCTTTTAAAATATCAAGTGCAATAATCATACTTTCTCCGAAATGATGTAAAGATTTGCTCCACTGTTCAGTAAAATGATCTATGAGATCGATAGTGTGGACCTCTTGTTGTGAAGAATAACGAACCGAATAAGAAGATGGTGGATTGATTGTCCGCAAACACAAAAGATTGTAATAAAAAAAAAACGAAATCGAATTAAAATTGAATAAAATAGGTAGCCGACGCGCACGAGTAGTACCTATTTTGTGATTTATCGAAATCCAAAGACAACTGTCAGACGCGAATAGGTTAGTTCCCCAATTTCCTCACAGACAGCAAAAGCAGTGCTGTCGCCCGATAGCTCAGTTTTGGGGTGGGTTTAATTAATTCTGAGCAAGGTTAATTTTATTAATCGAAATTATCAAATTAATTTGATAGTGTTGCGAATAGAGTGTTCTTGAAATATGTATAAAATCAAATTTAGAAGGAACAAGATGGGCGCCAGTATTTTTTTTTGTGCAAAAAAAAAGGAAATTACAAACCTTTTGGAGCAGAACCGACCAGACCAATTTGTGAACAAATTAAAAAAGATGTTTTAAATGGATGGAAATGTTTTTAATTGTTTTCGATTTTGCTTGGGAAATCTTACAAGTAGGATTAAAACCCAATATCTTTTAGGAATTTTTAAGGACAAAGAGTTGATGTATTGCACCGAAGATGGACCGTTAACCTTTTGTCCCTACTGGACAAAGAAAATTTCTATTTACGGGACGTGAGTTCCGCTTTCTCGGAATTACCTTTTTTTCGAAACGATTATTAAACGATTCTCAATAGTTATTACCACGACAAATAAAAGAATTTTACTTTTCAAACACAAATCAGATACTTATCTTTTCTGGATATCCTGCCAAAGTGCCAACTTCCCTCTCCTAGCTGTTTTTTTTCAATCCTTTTTTTTCCTCCCTCCAATTTTAACTTTTCTTTTTCCTCAAAATTTTAAAAATTTTCACTTCAAACAACACTTGAATTTCTTTAACTTCTCAAAGTTTTTTTATCTTTCTTTCAATTTCTTGAACCTCCGGTTTAGATTCTATCTCACAAAAAAGGGATCTTCCAGGCTTTCACCTTGCCTTGATGACCTCTCCTTTTTCTTCCATTCCCACATGCTTTCGGGCAATAAGAAAGTGTGGGTCTCTTTCGCGTTTTAATTCAGCTTCACCTAGCATATTTGCAAGAGTGAGCGAACGCAGTTGAGACACCACCACTTTTCCTACTCGCACGTTTCACCCCAGCCTTATGCACTACCACTGTCATTGAATTCGCCGAATTTTAGTACCTCTTCCAGTGAGCGGGAATTCAATGGGTGCATTCAGCCACCCTATTCACACCCCCATAATTTTGGAGAAACTTTGATAAGTCGCATAAAACTCAAGTGTTTAACGCGTTCTTTTTTTTGTACGAAATTACAATTATGTAAAAATGTTTGTTTTAACTATCGGAGGGTGGAAGTTGGCAGTGATTTTTGATCTCGCGATTTAACTCTATTTGTCGTTGGACTTTCGCGCAGACTAGGGGATTAGGGACTCGTGTTAACGTTCTATCTTTTACATAACGAAATTGATTTATGTTGGGCATGCAGCCATATTCATATGAGTAACATCAGCAATCGAGAACCAAGTGTCAATCGTGCCCCTTTTTTTTGTTGGTTTTGGTGTGACCAGACCACTTGTCTGTCACCTTGGTTGGTATTAATGCAGACCGTCTGTCGTTCCAGCAATCACTTTGTGGACCGCCCGTTGCACAAATGTACCATTTTGTCCACACCTAATTTTGGTTGCTTTTCCATTATATATTAAGAGCAGGACACTGATTGATGGAAGACAGGATTCAACTGAACACTTAGAATATATTGGAGCCACAACGCAAAACGGAAGGTTAAAAGGGAACGGGATATAGAATAGGTGGGTGAAACTAGTTGTGATAAATTTTACCGCAACACTCTTGCTGCGAAAGCCGTACTGTCGGTCACTACGAAGTTTTCTATTTTCAAGATATTTCTTGAGCTGAAAATTAATCATCGTTTCCATGACCTTGAATAGAAGGGACGTAAGTGCAATAGGTCGATGTGTAACTTAAGGATGTTTTCCATCCACTCGGAATGATCCTGAGAAGACACATAATAACCTTCTTAAAGCTCTCTTCGACCAATGCGTTGTTCTTAGATCTAAAAGTTCTCAATTCCAGGAGAATTAAACATGTGGTCGTAATCAGTGCTAGCGTCAACGTCACTATGGAGGAAGGCTTGTAACCAAATAAAGATCGTGAAATAATCATTGAGAACCTCCCAGTTGACTTTCTCGTATTGTCAAACCGTTCCGCCAGGAGGTCTTTCTTTAACTGTAGAGTTTTGATATGACAAACTTGCAAGTAAAGGGTGATTTTTTTGAGGTTAAGATTTTCATGCATTAGTATTTGACAGATCACGCGGGATTTCAGACATGGTGTCAAAGAGAAAGATGCTCAGTATGCTTTGACATTTCATCATGAATAGACTTACTAACGAGCAACGCTTGCAAATCATTGAATTTTATTACCAAAATCAGTGTTCGGTTCGAAATGTGTTTCGCGCTTTACGTCCGATTTATGGTCTACATAATCGACCAAGTGAGCAAACAATTAATGCGATTGTGACCAAGTTTCGCACTCAGTTTAATTTATTGGACATTAAACCAACCACACGAATGCGTACATTGCGTACAGAAGAGAATATTGCGTCTGTTTCTGAGAGTGTTGCTGAAGACCGTGAAATGTCGATTTGTCGCCGTTCGCAGCAATTGGGTTTGTGTTATTCGACCACATGGAAGATTTTACGCAAAGATCTTGGTGTAAAACCGTATAAAATACAGCTCGTGCAAGAACTGAAGCCGAACGATCTGCCACAACGTCGAATTTTCAGTGAATGGGCCCTAGAAAAGTTGGCAGAAAATCCGCTTTTTCATCGACAAATTTTGTTCAGCGATGAGGCTCATTTCTGGTTGAATGGCTACGTAAATAAGCAAAATTGCCGCATTTGGAGTGAAGAGCAACCAGAAGCCGTTCAAGAACTGCCCATGCATCCCGAAAAATGCACTGTTTGGTGTGGTTTGTACGCTGGTGGAATCATTGGACCGTATTTTTTCAAAGATGCTGTTGGACGCAACGTTACGGTGAATGGCGATCGCTATCGTTCAATGCTAACAAACTTTTTGTTGCCAAAAATGGAAGAACTGAACTTGGTTGACATGTGGTTTCAACAAGATGGCGCTACATGCCACACAGCTCGCGATTCTATGGCCATTTTGAGGGAAAACTTCGGAGAACAATTCATCTTAAAGAATGAACCGGTAAGTTGGCCACCAAGATCATGCGATTTGACGCCTTTAGACTATTTTTTGTGGGGCTAAGTCAAGTCTAAAATAAGCCAGCAACTATTCCAGCTTTGGAAGACAACATTTCCGAAGAAATTCGGGCTATTCCGGCCGAAATGCTCGAAAAAGTTACCCAAAATTGGACTTTCCGAATGGACCACCTAAGACGCAGCCGCGGTCAACATTTAAATGAAATTATCTTCAAAAAGTAAATGTCATGGACCAACCTAACGTTTCAAATAAAGAATCGATGAGATTTTGCAAATTTTATGCATTTTAAAAAAAAAAAAAGTTCTCAAGCTCCTAAAAAATCACCGTTTATAACACAATGGTCAGATGTGCCTAGAGGAGAGGAGAACTCTAACTTATCAGGGTCAGAGGTAAGAAATACATCAACAGTGTTTTCTGCTAGACCTTTCACGTTCGATATTTCAGTGGGTTCGTTAATCAGCTGAGTTAAGTGGTTCAGCTCAGTGTTCAGCAGGTGTTTTCTGGCCCGAATTTAAAGCCATGAGAAATTGTAAACATTGAAATCGCCCGTTACAACGATTTCAGTTCGAGTATAGAACGACACAATTCTTTGGATGGAATCAGATAAAGTATCAAATTCACGGGAAATTCTGAAGACTGAAGAGACCAGCAAAAGTCATATAGTTTTTTAAGGAATTTTTTTCCTAAGTTTTCTTTGTATGTTATTAATTGAGTTGTAATTTTATTGTCCTTTTTGTAAATCGTTTCCGATATCTTTAAACTTTTCTGTAAATACTCCAGGAATCTTAATTTTATTTTTTAACCTCAAAATGCAACAGTAATTAGGTAAGTATGCTACAACTTGTTTCATGTTTCTTTTTTATCTATCTTTACATGAGCGATCATCAAGTTTAAGGGGGCCTTAAACTTCATTTACTTTATGTAAATATTTTAATTTCCATTCGAATTTCTTGAATTAAATATAAAATCTAAACTGAATTCACTTTTTGAATAGATACGTACGATTCGTCTACGAATCTTATACGTACAAACGTTAAAGCACTTTAATCTGCAGCATCATATTGGACTTTACATTTTTTGTGTGTCAAAGTTATCCCTCTTAGTTAAACCTCAAATTGTATCCCTAACAATGATTCCGACTTAGTCGTTCTTTCCTGTGTGGACGTCTTTTACGACTTGAATTCAATTTCCTTCAATTTATCGATTGGAAATTTTTTCATATCATGGTGTTGAGTTCTGGGTTGCCATAGGAGTGTTTCGTATAATGCGTTTTAAAAATGGAAAACTTATCAGATAAAATAACTTTGAATGGTGTTGCGACAAAATGTATAAAGGGTTGTTTAGTTTTTTAGATTTAGGGGTTTGACAGCTCTTGAATGATAGTATAGATAAAATGGATTTCTGATTTTTGAACTAAGAAAACATCTGAAAAAGAAAAGATTTGATCAGTCAACTACAACAAGTTAGTTTAGCAAACTATAGTTAGTCATTAAGAGTAAAATGCCATGAAGGCAGCTCTTAACTTACCAAACTGCAGATGTAAACTACAAACCCTCCATCCTTTGTCACCATCGATATCTGTGTTTGTTGGTAAGTTTCATATCATCAGTATAGTTTTAGTATCATCCATAGGAAGATGTCTATAGAATGCGTGCTGTGGCCAAAGTAAGAAAACCATAGTTGATATATAGAAATCTCCAATTCCTTTGAATGTAATTTATTGAGTACTTAGTACATCCTATATACGAGTAATGGGCTATGTACTCTCGTTCTTATATACAAACAAAATATACGAATACCATATAGAAGTAAAATTCTTTTATGTACCATTACGGCATAAGATGCAAAAGAAAAAACCACTTGCCAAAGGCATCAAGAGGTATCTTGTGTCTTGTTTCTTCTGTGTTATGTCTCGACTCCATCATCTTAAGCCAAGGATACGATACGTATATTTGTCTAAAATCCATATATACATTTTTTATTTCTTTTCGGTTACAACATCTGACGTTTTGGCACATCCAAAAAAGGATATGCGTATATGATGATTGAAGTACTCGCATTTATTCCGTCTCATATAGTTTCAATATACCAGTGTAAATTTTGAATATTGAAGATAAGGTACCTACCTATACTTTAGGCACATTCTTTATATCGTGTATCATATATTTACAAAGATTTAACCCATATCTGATGTTTATCTTTTATATTCAGAGATTTGATGTCATTTCTTGTTGGCTTTATCTTCATGATATTGTTATATTTATTATATATGCCGTTACATATATTTATGTAATATCTATATAAATCTATGTTTGTTAGAAGATGTAAAGCTCTTCAATAAAGCCAATTATATGGAAATATTTTATTCAATTGCTTGCAAATAATCAAGCATTCTATTTTTCCTTCAATCAAATTATACATACATTTAAATATTATTTTATCGTATAAAATCTCCTTTTTGTAAACACACTAATTGTGTCTAGTTATTAAAACATATTGTGACTTTAAGGATATCAAAGAAATGAATAAACTAGCTGCAAAGAATGTTCACTTAAGATTACTTAAAAAACATAGTGTCGGATATCAATTAGAATAGATATGACTTTATTTATATTGTTTGAAATTAACAAAAAACTTTATTAAATCTTTTTTTACAAAAATGTACTCAACCTAAAGCGAACCACGCTGCCTGATATCCAAAACCAGAATGACGTTTCTCTTTCACTGTAAGTCGGGCTGACAAGTATGTGCTGAGGCTGACGAGTAGATGCTGAGGAGATGTTGACGAGCCCCTGCTTCTTACGCTTAAGGTTCCGAATTATGCTTGTAAAACTGTTTCAAGTGATCTTTGAAAAGCGTCAGTTCGAGGGAGTGGTCCTAAGACATCCACTGCAATGCGTTCGAAAGGAGCACCGACATTGTACAACTGTAATGGAGCCACTCGTCGAGGACTAGGTTTTATTCTTTCTTGACAAACCTTGCATTACCTTCACCATATTCGCACATCTTCTCAGCAGCCGATCCAATGAAATGATCCCTGAACTTCCAAAATGACCACCAGAAGGGCTATCGTGGAACATTTCCAGAATTTGTTGTTGGAGCTGCTTGGGTACAACAGCTTGGTAGGCAACATCCGCTGCAAGTGTTTTCTGTAAATAATTTCGTTACGAAGACATAAGGTTTCGAAAATAGCACCAGTAGGATTTGAATACGGGATCGGATGGGGAAATAGTTTTCTTTTCAGGTCTTTGTATAAGTCTTACCCAATCTGACAGTTTTCAGTTGATAGTTGTAGTTGCAGTCTTGGAACTTTACCATGTCATCTACGATGGCCAGATTGGATACTATAGCGAGGTCAATGTTGACATGATTGTTGGAAACAAGGCCTCCTAGACAAACCATCAGCGTTTTCGTGGTTCTTCTCCGGTCTATGTGTAACAGTAAGGTCGTACTCAGCTAATTGCCCCAACCATCGAGCTAACTGACCTTCAGGTTTCTTAAATTTCATCAGCCACTGTAGAGATGAATGATCAGTTGGTAATGTATGTGACGTCCCAACAAATACTTCTTGAAGTGTTTGAAAAGGTTTGGTTTTGAAAAGTTCTTTCTGAAAAATACTATAGGCTCCTCCACTCCATCGACCATCTTCGAAGGCACAGCCCCACATGCAAATTTACTACTATCCGGATCTAACACAAACACATCTGTTTCTTATGGTAACCTCAATGTTGGAGCGCTGACTAAACTTGATTATAATTTTTGGAAAGGCAGTTCGCACTCAGGAGACCAGGAGGAGTTGGTTTTTCTCTGTCAACATAGTAAGGGCTAGGAATCTCTGAGAATAAGCGAACAAATCTCCTGTAGTAGGCAGTGAAACCCAAAAATGTCTACACTTGGTTACAGAAAAGGTTGCATTTTTGTGGAGCAACTTTTAACCCGGCTTCTATTAGTCGTTGACAAGCAGTTTTTAGGTTCTGAAGGAGTTTCTCGAATCTTTTGCCGTGAACCACCAGGTCGTCCAAACAAACCTTACATATACCAAACAAATCTTAAAGAATGGTTTCTATTAGCCGCTGGAATGTAACAGGTTAATTTCATAGCCGAAATGGCAAAAGTTTGAATTCCCAAAGGCTGTCCCCAGTGCTTAAAAGCCGATTTTTCTTTTGAGGATTGCATTCAAGAGGACACAAGCGTCCACAGGTTTTTTCCAAAACCGACCTCTGTCTATCAACTCCTACTCTCACCTCTTCGTGGTGAACATCGGGTGCCTAGTACCTCAACTAGAGATTGGGTTCCAACCCCAGTGGAAAGTTGTTGTTGGGGCAGCAAACGAGAGAGGGGGGAAAGGTGTTTCCACTAAGGCACCTTACCTTATCCAGACGGTAGCGGAGGAATTCCCGAGATGGAATCACCGGTGAAGGTTGAACTACTTAGTGAACCCCTAATAGGGCATCTTCGACTTATTCAGAGCTCAGGCTTATAAGGAGCGATTTTATCCCGCTCCCCATCCTTGTAGTTATACTTAGGATCTGGCCCTCCAGGTTGGGGGTTATGCCCTTGGGGTGACTTCCTGGCCACGTAAAAGCCTCACAGTTGCAGACGGATTTACTGTTGACAACCTACGCAAACGGATTAAGGACAACGAACTTCAGATATACACGTAGAATGTTAGGTCCCTTAACAGATTACGTGCAGCCGAAGAATAAGCGGAGGCTCTTGACTGCTATAATGCAGACATCACCGCCATCCAGGAAATACGATGGGATGGGTCGGGCAAAAAGAGGATGAAAAACTGCGATATTTAGTATGGTGACTGCTACACGAAAACCAACAGAGCTTATCTGGATGCGGCTTCGTCATTGGAGCCAGACGTAGGCAAGAAGTCTTGAGCTATAGGTGCATCAATGAGAGCCTCATGACCATACGTATCAAAGCTAAATTCGGCAACAGAAGCCTGATATGCTTGCCCGCCCCCACAGAAGAGAAAGACGAGAACACCAAAGATATGTGTCCTAGCTACGATATTAAAATTGTCCTGGGCAATTTTTAATGCCAAGGTGGGAAGGGAAGACATCTTTGGTGGAATAATCGGGAAGAACAGCCTGCACGGAAACACTTCCGATAACGGATTCAGGCTCAAAGATTTTGCTGCGGGGCGAAACGTCATGGTAGCCAGAACGAGTTTTCCATACCTCAACAGATACTCGTCTAGTCAAGTTGACCGATAATTCTTCCGAGCGATTTCCAATTTCATGGATAGCCGTCAAGATCGTAGAATTACTCGTTGTTATTACTCGGTGATGGGCTATTTTTTTTTCATGAATTTTTATGAGAAAACCCATAGAATATGCCAGCAGAAACAAAACTAAACAATGAAGATAAGAAGTGAGATTAAATGAATTAATAAAATAACATTATTGGATATTAATTTTAAGTTTATAATAAAATAAATTTAAAGCAACAACAACAAAAAAAATAAAAGAGAATGTTTTAAGCAAGAGATCCACCACCTTCTCAAAATCAAAAGTGTTTTTGAAACTGATCTTCATTGAAAATAACGAAAGTTCCATTCAATTCAATGTTTAAAGATTATCTCATGGAAATGGTGAACTTGACTGCGCCTCAAATGGTCCTTCCGCTTAGTCAAATTTTGGCATAATATTTCCAACATTTCGGCTGGTATCTCACAAATAAATGCTTCAATAATGTCTTCCAATGCGTCAATTGAACCGGGCTTTGCTTTCTGTTTAGAATGAGTGTTAACAAAACCCACAAAAAGTAATCTAAAGGTGTTAAATCGCACGATCTAGGTGGCCAATTGACCGGTCCCGAACGTGAAATAAAATGTTCACCGAACTCACCTCTCAATAAGTGTTGCGTGTGCTGTGTGGCAAAAAAAAAGTTGGATATCATCTGACGGTAGCGCTCACCATTCACAGTTACGTTACGATTCGGATCATCTTTAAAGAAGTACGGTGCAATGATGCCACCAGCCCATAAACTGCACCAAACTGTGACTTTTTCTGGGTGCATTATTAGCTCTTGCAATACTTCTGGATGATATTCACTCCAAAATGGACAATTCTGCTTGTTTACGTACCCAAAGACAAAAATGAACTTCGTCGCTAAACACAATTTTTCGGTAAAAAAGTGGATCTTCGCCAAATTTCCAAGAACCCATTCACCGAAAATTGTACTTTGGAGTAGGTATTCAATTCTCGCACCAGCTGTATTTTGAAAGGCATCACACCTAAATCCTTCCTCAAAATTTTCCACGTTCTTGAGTAACAGAGACCCAATTGCTGCGAACGGCGACAAATCGATAACTGATGGTCATCAATCATCATTAACACTGGCCGATACAGCTGCGATATTTTCTGCAGTTCACACTTTATAAAAGCGTGTTGGTGGTTTAATGTCTTAATGTTTTGGTACGAAATTTAGTCACAATAGCCCGAATGGCCGCTTTGGTCCTCTGCGCACTAGGACCTAATCCAACAAACTTCTCTATCTAGCTCGGTCCCTAGGTAGATGTCTGAAGTTTCGCACTCCAAGACTTTCCTATCCAGAGCATTGGTTTCCATGCGCTCCACGTGACCCAGCCATCTTAGTCGTTGTACTTTTACACTTCTGGCTAAGTCTACGTCGCTGTACAACCCGTACAGCTTGTCGTTCCACCTTCTTCTCCACTCCCCTTCGATGCATACGGGATCACACGAAGAACTTTTCTCTTGAATCGACCCAACACTTTGGTCCTTAAAGAGAGGACTTTGCCGCCCAATTACTTTCTTAGTCCAAAGAAACAGCGGTTAGCAAGAGTCATTCCTCGTTTGCTCTCAGCGCTGGTGTTGTTTTCTGCGTTTATAGCGGAGCCTAGGTAGACGAACTCCTTGATTACCTCAAAGTTACGTCTGTCGATGATGACGTTTTGACCAAGACGTGGATGTTGTAGTTCTTTTCTTGACGACAGCATGTACTTTGTGTTGCCCTCATTATAACCGTGAAATCCATTTTTGAAGCCTCTCTCTCAATACTCACAAAAGCCCCATTGACATCACGCTGAGTTCTTCCGATTATGTCAATGTCATCGCCATATGCTACTAATAGGACAGACTTTTTAAAGATGGTGCCTCTAGTGTTGACGTGTGACCTCTGCACTATTCTTTCAAATACGATGTTAAAAAGTCGCATGAAAGCGTTTTTGAAATCGAAAGGTTCTGTTAACTTGTTTCCAAACTTTATGGAGCAGCGTGAATTCTCCATGGATACCTGCACAAACGGACGAATTTGGCAGGGATGCCAACGCTAGACATTACTCTATAGAGCTCATCCCTGTAGATGCCATTATGGGGCCTTGAAATCGATGAAAAGATGGTGGGTGCCGATTTGGTGTTCTTGGGTTTTTTTAGGATATGCCGTAATGTGAATATTTGATCGACCGTCGACTTTCCTGGTCTAAAACCAAACTGATAAGGACCTATCAGATTGTTGACGATGGTCCGAAGAGGATCGCATATTACGGCAGAGAAGATATTGTAAGCGATGTTAAGTAGACTGATTGCTCTATAGTTGGTGTAGTTTAGAGGATTGGGCAAACAATACTGAGGCTCCATTCATCGGGAATGCTTTCTTCCGACCATATCTTACAGATAAGTTAGAGCATGCTATTAACCAATATCTCTGCAGCTGCTTTTAAGAGCTCGGCATTCAAGCCATCTGCTACAGCGGCTTTATAAGACTTCTTTACGTCTTAGTTGGGAGGACGGGATTGTTCGCTTTCGTCGTCTATGTTGAATGGATCATCCAGCCTGACAGCGGAATTCGGTTCGTCGTCGCCGTTATACAGTCTGCAGAAGTGGTTCTTCCATATTCTCAGCATTGACTGCCTTTCCACTATGTTTCCATTTTCGTCTTCGGTTCTAAGTTTATGTACCTGTGAATTTCGTTTCACCTGTTCATAAGACTTCGAACTTCATTCCTGCTTTTTAACCTCTCAATATCTTCGACCGCACGCTTCTCATACCCTCTCTTTTTTTTCTTCTGAGAATAGAGCTCATGAGCAGCTGTCGTCCTTTTAGGCAGCGCCGCTTTGCATGCCTTTTGTGTGGCTGCATATGCCTGTCAACATTCCTCATCAAACCAGGGGTTCCTTGTTAGTGGCTGCTTGAAACAGCACATCGGAGGCGGCTTCTCTGATTGCATCTTGGCAATGTTTGCCACTGGTTTTAGATACATTGTGTTGGAGGCAGAGAACTTCGAGAAAGGTTACTTGTTACTCGGTCGGAAAATGATTTGGCGATCTCTTGGGTCGATGAACTTACTCAACAGAGCACGCATTTTGATAATAAAACCAGTGTTTAAACCAGTGTTGCCAAAAAGTTAATAGCTAAACAATTTTTCAATTCAGTTGTATAAAAACGTAAAGATTGACTGTTTAAATTGTTATTATTGCTGGTATTGATTTCTGGTTTGTTTGAAAATAACTGCTAACCGACAGAAATCATTGGAATGAATTTCCGGTTATATTACGACTTAATAACTGTGCAATAGATGTCGCTAGATTATCAGGGGAGATTGAATTAATAGCTCCATAGGCACTGACAGATCATGTTCGTCAGCAAAAGTAGGTGCCGTTTTGGCTAAATGATTTGAATTTTTGTGTTGATCAATTTGAGTTATAAGTTCACTTAAAACATAAAATTTCTCACTCAAAATTAAATATCCATCCTTATTACCACATCTGAGGCCAGGATTGTTCTCCCAGTTATATGATGTACCATCAATATCCGGACGATCATTTCTAAGAGAAATTGTAATCCTGGGGGCCTGGTGCTTCTATTTGCACCAGGAATTTCTTTTCTGACGGAAACGAAACGGCTGGTCCTTATATATGTTCGATTTAAATTAATTCTGTTGTTATTTCGGAGGCTCACTGATTCGAAAAAATATAAGTTATCGTTAATTGAATGAAATAAATTAAGGTCAACTTTAAACATGTTTCTATGCTTTGTCACTTGCAAAGCGAACAAAATCAAGCCCACTTGAAAAAGTAAATTATCTTATGTTATTATTAGATTTTTGAAATCAAATCTGTATTACGAAACAGATTAAGTATTTTAAGTCATAATTTGCATTTACAAGTTCCCTAGGTGCCTAAGATAACTTTCTTTACAACAATAGATTTTAAAAAATGTTCAACAAATCTCACATCAAAAAAAGAATATTTTAAAGCCTTTATTTAGAAAAGCACTTTGGAAGATTTGTTTTATTATACATCAAAATCAATGGTTATAGTTCAAACCAGATTATAACAAAAATAAATAGTTTTAAGTATTCTTAAATTTAAAAAATCGACGAGGATGGGATTCGAACCCACGCGTGCAGAGCACATTGGATTAGCAGTCCAACGCCTTAACCACTCGGCCACCTCGTCTAATAATTTATTTAACAGAGATGCATCAGGTTTTTCTTTTGTTAACACATTATTTAAATTATAAAGCTTAAGTTAAGCTAAGATCTAAATTGAGAACGACAAATTATAGAAATAATATGATCCTTTGAAAATTATTAATATTTGGAGTTCTATCATTTCGGTACAGCTACTGAACAACGCCTTGAGAAGACAAATGTGATGCTTAATGGCCCTACAGCTTGTTGGTTATTGCATGACAAGCATATTTAAAGCAAGTGGTTAAGGATATTTTTTCATATCATGTTGATTCAATCTGGCAATACTCTTTTCGGAGTTGGTCTTTTTGACAGCTGCCACTTTATCTGTAGCATCAGCAACTAGATTGCACAATGGCAACACTTGGTTGCATATAAAAGTTTGACATTTCCTATCTTAAAATAATTATCTTTATTTTGCTTTCTTGTGCATTCTTGTATATTTCTTACCTCATGGTTAACTTTCTTTTTGATGTCTGCCTTCCGCCGAAGAGGTTATCCCAAAATTTATAAGTTCATTTTTCAGATCATTGAATACATTGTACCTACATTCAAGCACTTTTCTGGTTCAAAACTCAACAGTTTGCTCAGCTCAGTTTGGTTTGACATTTCATAATGCATAGATTTAGGTACTCCTGAACAACGTTTGCAAATTGTACAATTTTATTAAAAAAACAATTGGTTCGTGTCGCGCCTCGCATCGTTCCCCTCTTCCAATCTTCGAATAACATTATCGCTCAGCAGAGTCGGATATTCGATCATGGATCTATTTGGCACGCCCAAGACGCTATTGATAAATTGTAGCACAATATTGAAAATGACCCAAATGAGTCCATCCGCCATCGTATGCAACAATTGGCACTGTGCCTATCCATGTAATGGAAAGGTTTCGCAAAAGTATCTTGGATAGCAAGCTTAAACAATCTATCTCGTGCAAGAATTGAAACCGAATGACCTTCAAAAGTGTCACACGTTTGGTAAAAATGCCTAAAACAAGATGTCCACCGATCCGAATTTTAACAAGAAAATTTTGTTCAGCGATTAAGCTTATTTTTGGTTTAAGGAGTACGATAAAAAGTAATTTTCTAGTGATCATAACCCACAAGGCATTCTTAAGATTAGAAGTCACTATTGTATGTGTCTATGACAAGAGTGAATTATTGGACCGCATTTCTTCAAAATTAATGATGTCAAAATCAATAGGGAACACTTCAGATCCTTGATTATTGACTTTTTCGTGCCTGAATCAGAGGGAGTTGATGTTTAAATCCTTCGGTTTCAAATAGACGGCACTGCATGGCATAAAGCGATATAACACCGCCGCGGGGGGTTAGTAAAGCCTTTGTGTACGCAAATAAGCCCTGAATGATTAACGCCTTGGAAGATAATATTTGGCACGTTATTGCTAAAAACCCCCATTGGCTACAAAAAGCTTAATTCTTGGCCATTAAATTCGATTATATAAGTCTCATTCCTTCTTAAATTAAAGACGTCTAGGAAAATACACTCTATGAGCAACTATTCTTCAAGCACCTAGACAACCTTCAATGTCAACGGCGTCCATCGTCGCTTAATCAATGAAATCATTAATTTGACAGAATTTCGTGTACAAAGTATAGGATTCCTTTTCGAATGCAGATTTTAAAAGTTTACAAAAGAAATTTCTCTTAATTCATTAAATCACTCTTTTAATTACAACATTGTCCCTAACGTCTAACTTTATTATATAAAGCGCTGCTGCTGGAGAATCCTCTAATTATATTTTAAACAAAAACTTAACTTCCACGGGTCTGATGGTGTTTGGTTTGGCTCTGGATTTAATCACTTGAGAGTTGAGTTGAGCTGAGAGAATCGAGTGAACAAACTATAGTTAAAACTAAAACTAAAGCTAAAACTAACCCCTTTACGAATCCCAATCATTCTATATCCCCGTCTAAGATATCCAATTATCAACCTTGTTAAAATATTCCTTTATTATTCTTTTATCTAAAAGCAAGAAGCAGCTAGGAGCACATTTGATTCCACTTCTTCATCAGTTTCCAGCACCCGCTCCGCTTCTGCTGGCAAGTCGTTTTCGTGTTCTAGTTTGCACTAGGAGCTGATGCTCCAAATGAAAACAAAACCTTAAAAATCTTTCTGAATATCTGTTCTTTAAGGTTATACATACATTAATCCTCCCGGAATGCAAAACCTGAAGAATTCCAGCTCGAGTTCCCCCGCTTTCAGTTCAGAAGCGCGGTGGCCCTCATAGTTCGTGTTCGTCCACACCATTCCGTTACCGTTCCTCTAGTGTCGTCGACAGATGCATTTATGGGTATTGTGTTTCAGCTGCAAGTAGGTTGATACCAAAATCATAGAAACCTAAATTGCATTGGATGGATGGAGAATAAGAATAGATTGCATTTAGCATTAGCTCCTCCACCTAAATTTTACTGCAACACCATCACCAAAATCCAGGACCATCCTTCCATGCTTCCATCCTTAACGTGTCGTCATCGTGTCGTTTTCGTTGTCATAGAACGTCTACCTAGTTTTGTTCTGCATAAAAGTCCATGATGCTAGAAACACGGAAGACGGAAATGATGTTGGGGTTATTTTGGAGGCGAATCGTCGGGATGGAATACAAAAGCCATTCTAAGGCAGTCGTTAGAATAATTGTTGTTACCCATAAAGACAATTCTCTCGTGGATAAAGCAAATTAAAATTTTCCATTTGCTTTGCTTTCAAACAAACCCCATTCCAAATGGTTTTTCCAGATCTTCTTGATGCTTTTTAACTCAACCCCCCGTGCTTGGAATGATGCATCGCATAGGAAGGCGAAGGTGGATACTCGGTACGGTACTGCTGGCTTTGTGCAGAGGTTTAGGTATCTTATCTATGTTTAAAAGAGAGATGGCACAGATATAACATAGGGAGCAGGAATACAACAGAGAAGTGCATATTTCGTACATTTCGGTTTTTTTGTTAATCGACAGACGTAGCAGAAAAGAATCCCTTTTGTATAAGTGGAGATGGTAGCGTATACAGAAAGGACCTTTAAAAAATATCGTAGGTACCGTAAAGATAGATACCTACCATCTGTATCACAGAGTCCTTATAGATACTACTTAAAGTGGATGAGAAAAAGAGACAATGTTTGTTTTGTAAAACTATGTTAACTTTTTCAGGTACATTTTCGACAAAATACATTTTATGTTTCACCAATCATTCAAAACTTTTATACGGACTATTTTATTTGTATTTTGTTTGAAACCTATATTAAGGTGAATTTTGAAAGAACTCTTTTTTAATTGATACCAAAAAGAACTTCATGAACATAAATCTATATATCTCAAAGGGGGTCATATTCAAACTTTTTTGAATTAGTATAACTCGTCACCTGGAGGGTGTCTACTTTGAGATAACAAGTCTTTAGAGCGCTTTGGGTCCAGTGAAGGCCAAAGACCATATGATTTTTGTGACTGCGCATGTTGGTAAATTGTACCCTCTAGAGTTTGCTATCGCAAAAGCTGTTTCTTGTAGCATAAGTTTACATGCAGCTATCGGTAAACCTATCTCCTCCCTTTCAGGTGAAATAGATATAAAGGTTCCATTTTTAGCGAGTTCATCGGCTCTACAATTTCCTGTGATGTCTCTGTGGCCCGGCACTCAACATAGGTGAATGTTAAATTGCTGCGCCATCTCCATAAGGGACGATCGACAATCGAGGGCCGTTTGAGATTTGGTTGAGACACCGTTAAGAGATTTAATAACAGCCTGACTGTCAAAATAGATGCGGATATCAGAAGTTGATATCACGTTTTCTCTAAGCCAGTGGAGAACCTCTTTGATCGCTAACATTTCCGCTTGGAAGACACTACAATGATTAGGGAGGCTGAATGAGATGCTTAGATTAAGCTTTTCTGAGTACACATCACTACCAATTCCCTCATTTGTCTTGGATCCATCTGTATAAAAATGGATGCATTTGTTATCCAGGAGTTTTTTGTCTTCCCATTCATCTCTGGATGGAATGGATACCTGGAAGTTTTTTCCAAATAGGGGTTTAGGAATAGTGTAGTCTATGTATATTTGGTATAGAACCAAAGAGGTTCAAGATGATGGAGTGCTCCACATTGTTGTTGGTCCATTGAGATGAGGCGTTGAGTCTTATAGCTGTACTCGCTGCCATTTGTTTGCTGAATATGTCGAGGGGTGTCAGATGGATGACCGATGTATGTAGCCAATAGGTAATGCGAGGTTGAAAACCCCATTTACTACCCAGGGCTTTCTTGCAAAAGAAAAGAGCTACTATAGCTTTGTTAACTCTTTCCTGAATATTAGGTTTCCAACTTAATTTTTTGTCCAATATCAGACCAAGATATTAGGCTTCATTGGTAAAAATTAGTGGTACACCTTTTATTGAAGGAGGTAGGAGGGCCCGGTTATAGCCATCACTAAAATCCATCAAAAAAATTTGAAACAGGAGGAATCTGAAATGTTCTACTGATGAGCGTCTATAGCAATCCGTAAATTTACGCCATTAAATTAAATGTCACTTTGAAGTTTCTATTTGAAGAGTTTGTTTTATCAGTCATTTGTTTGTTATCGTTTATGCTTCTGTGCAAAAAATAAACAAAATTTATTGATTGCATCAGCTTTGTGTATAATAAATAAAAGAGCTTCTCAAAAAATACGACGCTTTCAAGTACACCCGCTTTTTCATGCACGGAAGATACATGGCCAATATTTTTCACTGATTGAGATACTCGAGTTGTTCCCAATTAAGTTTGTTGTGTACTTTCGAATGAGCCGTCAGCAGTTCCAGTGTATGCCTTTAAAAAGTGCAAAGGAGAAACTTTGTTTGACTTTAAGGTAAAAAATTCAAAAATAATTTGAGATTTTCATGACACTGATTGTTTCAGATTTCTCGCGACCTATCTTTCCGATTTTAGGCAATCAACAAGCATTTTCAGACTTGGCTATGCCAGTCTCCGAAAGCCCAAGTTTTTGCAAAGAATTTTCTTTGGATTTTTTGTCAAACTGGAATTTTCCTAACTGTCTTGGAGCTGTTGATGGAAAGCATGTGAAAATGTTTGCCCAATAAAGTACAGTACTTTCAATTTCTAATGGCAATTGTTGACCAAATTACAAATTTATTATGGTTAGCACTGGATCCCAAGGATCTAACGCAGACTCGACTGTTTTTTCTTCATCAAACTTTGGCAAGCAACCCAAATTCAAAAAATGTCAGGTTATCATTTTACCACCAAGCAAAGGTTTTTTAACTACAGGTACGAAAAAGATATAATTCATATACATATGTACACTATCGAATCGTCAATTTTTTGACTGTTTAGACTCTCGAGTGCAAGGCAAATTGTGGAAGGCACATTTGGTATTTTATTCCACACTTTAAGAGTTCTGATAAAACCTCTCAAAATTCAAATGGATCTGGCAAAATCCCTAATTCCTTCCTGTTGCGTTACTTACTTACTTAAGGTGGCGCTACAGTCCGGGGCGGACCTGGGCCTCAACCAACAAGCGTCTCCAGCCAGCTCGGTCCCTAGCTAGCTGTCTCCAGTTTCGCACGCCAAGTTGGTTGAGGTCCTCTCCCACCTGGGTGCGCCACCTGAGTCGCGGTCTTCCTCTACTGCGCCGTCCCTCGGGATTGGATTCGAAGACCTTCCGGGCTGGAGCGTTGATGTCCATTCGCTCTACATGACCTAGCCATCTAAGCCGTTGGACTTTGATTCTGCTAACTAGGTCAGTGTCGCTGTACAGCCCGTACAGCTCGTCGTTATATCTTCTCCTCCATTCTCCATCTATGCGTACGGGACCAAAAATCGCCCGAAGAATTTTTCTCTCAAAGCATCCTAAGACGCTCTCATCTTTCTTTGATAGGGTCCAGGCCTCAGCGCCATAAATGAGAACCGGGATGATGAGTGTCTTATAGATGGTGATTTTACATGCTCGAGAGAGGACTTTACTTCTCAATTGCCTTCTAAGTCCAAAGAAGCAGCGATTTGCAAGAGTTATTCTTCGTTTGATTTCAGCGCTGGTGTCGTTGTCTGCATTAATAGCGGTGCCTAGGTAGACAAAGTCCTTAACTACCTCAAAGTTATAGCTGTCCATGGTGACGTTTTGTCCAAGACGTCGTTGTTCAGTGTCCTTTTTTGATGACAGCATATACTTGGTCTTGCCCCCATTGACCACTAAACCCATCTTCTTCGCTTCCGTCGCAATGCTCAAAAACGCTCCACTGACATCACGCTTTGATCTTCCAATTATGTCAATATCATCTGCGTATCCGAGTAATTGGATGGATCTTTGGAAGATTGTGCCTCTAGTGTTGACGGTTGAGTTTTGCACAATTCTTTCCAGAACGATGTTGAAGAAGTCGCATGACAATGCATCGCCTTGTCTAAAACCTTTTTTGACATCAAATGCATCGGTAAGATTTTTTCCGACCTTGATAGAGCAGCGTGCATTCTCCATCGTCATTCTGCACAAACGGATAAGTTTGACAGGGATGCCAAAACTAGACATTGCTCGGTAGAGCTCTTCCGTATAGATGCTGTCATACGCGGCTTTAAAATCGATAAAGAGATGGTGGGTATCGATTTGAAGCTCCTGGGTTTTTTCCAAGATCTGCCGTAGTGTGAATATTTGGTCGATAGTGGACTTTCCTGGTCTGAAGCCACACTGATAAGGACCAATCAGGTTGTTGACGAATGGCTTCAGACGTTCACATAATACTGCAGAGAGGATCTTATACGCAATGTTAAGAAGACTGATGCCTCTGTAGTTGGCGCAGTTTAGAGGGTCTCCTTTCTTATGTATCGGGCACACTATGCTGAGATTCCACTCATCGGGCATGCTTTCTTCCGACCAAATTTTGCAGATGAGTTGGTGCATGCTCCGTACCAAGTCATCGCCTGCTGCTTTGAATAGTTCGGCAGCGATGCCGTCAGCTCCAGCAGCTTTGTTTGACTTAAGTTTAGATATAGCTATCTTCACTTCGTCAAGGTCGGGTAGGCGGAATTGTTGATCTGCGTCGCCGAGGTTGAGTGGTTCTATCTCCCTTACAGCGGAATTCAGTTCGTCATCGCCGTTATATAATTTGGAGAAGTGATCTTTCCATATTCTCAGCATCGACTGTGGTTCTACTACGATGTTCCCTTGATCGTCTTTACAGGCTTCGGTTCGTGGCTGGTACCCTTGGGAGGTTTTTTTTACCTTTTGGTAAAATTTACGAACCTCATTTCTGTTGTGACATCCCTCTATCTCCTCGATCGCGCGCTTCTCATGCTCCCTTTTTTTCCGTCTAAGAAGCCGGTGTTCCTCTCTCCTCTTCTGCTCGTAGAGCTCGCGAGCAGCTCTCGTCCTTTTGTGCAGCGCCGTTTTGTATGCCTCTTGTTTCGCTGCGTGAGCTTGCTGGCATTCGTCGTCAAACCAGGGGTTTCGCTGTGGTGGCCGTGTGAAACCTAGCACTTCAGAGGTGGCATCTCTGATGGCTGCAAGGCAATGTTGCCACTGGTTTTCAATGCTTAATGCAGGAAGCATAGGACTCCTTAGGAGGTTATTAAAGACTCGATCGGAAAAGGACATGGCGGTCTCTTGCGATTGTAGCCGTCTAACGTCGAATCTTCTCACAGTACTTCCTTGTTTTGGCTTGGATCGGGATATCCGTAGCCGTACCTTGGCTACAACGAGGTAGTGGTCCGAGTCAATGTTGGCCTCTCGGAATGTTCGGATATCCTGGATACTGGAGAAGTGTCGTGCGTCGATCGCAATGTGGTCAATCTGGTTGACGGTTGATTGATCAGGAGATTTCCATGTCCCCTTGTGGATATTAAGATGCGTGAACTGCGTACTAGCTACCAGAACGTCTCGCCCCGCAGCGAAATCGACCAGCCTGGATCCGTTGTCGGAGGTAGTGTCGTGCAGGCTGTATCTCCCGATTATGCCACCAAAGATGTCTTCTCTTCCTAGCTTGGCATTAAAATCTCCTAAGACAATTTTAATGTCATAGCCAGGGCACTGCTCATATGTCTTGTCCAAGAGCTCGAAGAACATATCTTTGGTGTCTTCATCTTTCTCCTCTGTTGGGGCATGCGCGCATATTAGGCTTATGTTGGCGAATTTAGCCTTGATGCGGATTGTCGTGATGCGCTCGCTCACACTGTTGAAACTCAAGACTTTTTGCCTGAGCCTAGTTCCAACAACAAATCCACACCCAAATAGACGCTGTCTTTGTTCTCGGTAGCAGTCGCCGTAGTAGATATCGCAGTCTTTTAGTTTGCGTTTACCCGGTCCATCCCATCGCACTTCTTGGATGGCTGTAATATCTGCCTTGCAGCAGTTTAGGGCTTCCGCTAATTGTTCGGCTGCACGTGGTCTGTTAAGGGACCTAACATTCCACGTACATATCCGAAGTTCGTTGTCCTTATTTCGTTTGCGTGGGTTGTCAACAGTGAATCCGTCCGTATCCGAGGATTGTTGTTGCTTCGAGACTATGATGTTTTTACGTGGCCAGGAAGTCACCCCGACGGCACAACCCCCAACCTGGAGGGCCAGATCCTTAGTATAACTCCAAGAAAGGGGAGCCGGATGAACCGCTCCTTATAGGCCTGGGCTCCGAATATGTCGAAGAAGCCCTATAAGGTGTTCACTAAGTAGTTCGACCTTACTGGAACTGTAGACGCCACCGTTGATTCTATCTCGAGAACTCGTCCGCTGCCGCCTGGATAAGGAGAGGTGCCTTAGTGGAAACACCTCTCCCCCCCTCTCTCGTTTGCTGCCCCCAACAACTTTCCACTGGGGTTGGAACCCAATCTCCAGTTGAGGTACTAGGCACCCGATGTTCACCGCGGGGAGGTGAGAGTAGGAGTTGATAGACAGAGGTGGGTTTTGAGAAAAACCTGTGGACGCTTGTGTCCTCTTGAATGCACATGTCTACCATTTGAACATTCCTTCCTGTTGCGTGCTGCACAATTTTTGCAGAATGCAAACGAACGCTTGTCCTCTCTGTAGCATCTAAAATCACCATTTATAAGACACTCATCATCCCGGTTCTCATTTATGGCGCTGAGGCTTTGACCCTGTCAAAGAAAGATGAGAGCATCTTAGGATGCTTCGAGACAAAAATTCTTCGGGTGGATGGAGAATGGAGGGGAAGATATAAGGACGAACTGTACGGGCTGTACAGCGACACTGACCTAATTAGCAGAATTAAAGTCCAACGGCTTAGATGGCTGGGCCATGTAGATCGAATGGACATCAACACACCAGCCCGGAAGGTCTTCGAATCCAATCCCGAGGGATAGCACAGTAGAGGAAGACCGTGACTCAGGTTGCGCACTCAAGTGGGTTAAGCTAGGGATCGAGCTGGCTGGAGACGCATGTTAGTTGAGGCCCAGGTCCGCCCCGGACTGTAGCGCCACCCTAAATAAGTTAGTAAAAGAACACTTAAATCCTTCCATTTTCATGATGAATTTTTAGCGCAGTTGGTGGATCAGGAGGCAAGAAATTCCGAACCAGTATCTATGGATGTTAATATCACAAAAGGCCTTTTCTGACTTTCTTGTGACAGAGGAAAATCCTGATTACCAGTGGGAGAGAATTTAAAGCAAAATTATTTAAGTTTTGTATTCAAAATTTTATTTAATAATATAAAAATATTTCTATTAAAAAAAACTATTCTTCATACTACACTTAAACTAAGTCTGATTTCACATCAACTTAACTTAAAGCTACATTTAACTAAACATAAATCCATAAGAAAAAAAACATCACTTCAGTAAAAAAGAACAGTAAATAACAAACATAAATCATAAAGAAAAAACAAAAAACAAAATTACTTCAATACAGAAAATATAACATTCATTCAGAAAAAAAGTGAATCAAACTCATATTGGAGTACCAGCCAAGTGCTCTCCCGTTTTCTCGCCCAAAATGGCCAGTATCTTAGATTGGAACCATATAACGCTTTGCGGACTAAATTCCGATACATGGATTACGACGTTCTCCTTGAACAGCTCCTTCGTGCTCCTCACCTCCTTATTTTCTATTGCTTTCAGTACTCTCAACAGAGGGTCTTCAATAAGCATCTTACCACAATTACTAAAAGTTAAAAAAAATTTGTAGCCTCTATTTTATCAGACTCCGATGTTATTTACTCATCTGGAATCATCACGTAGAGTGTTAAAAATTTAAGGGATTCAAGGTGAATCCATCGTACCGGCGTTGTTGATGCAGAGCCACTCGGCACACTATTTTCGGCACGAAAATAATACCAAAAAGAATTTCGTAGTGTGGTCCATTTACTTTGCCACTCTTCGACTGAACAAATTTTACTGTCAACAATTCAGGTTTATTCATTTCATAACCATAAACTTACCAGGCCTTCCCAAGCACTTATTCTTGCCATTTTATCCGCATATTTTTGGCCGTCTTTGGCATAAAGACACCCATGGCTTTTCACTTTCAGTATCAGCCGGGTTTCGAACTTTTTTTTTATACTCATTTTTCTTAATTTTTGTATATCTTTTGTTCGTCCCTGCAGAAATAGACGTGTTTGGCAGGGATGCCAGAACTAGACATGGCTCTATACAGTTGGTATCTGTAGATGCTGTCATATGCAGCCTTTAAAGCGATGAAAAGATGGTGGATTTGATGTTCTTCGGGTTTTTTTCCAAGATCTGCCGTAATGTGAATATTTGATCGACTGTGGACATTCCTGCTTTAAAACCACACTGATTAAGACCTATCAGGTTTTTGACGATAGGCCTTAGACGTTCACGTATTACGGCAGAGAAGATTTTGCAAGGAATGTTGAGTAGACCGATACCTCTATAGTTGGTGCAGTTTAGAGGGTTTCTTTTTTTCAGAATCTCGCAAACTGTACTGAGCTTCCATTTATCGGGGAATGCTTTCTTCCGACCACTTCTTACAGATTAGTTGGTGCTTAGTTGGCATTCATCTGCTCCAGCAGGGACTTTGATAGACTTCAGCTTAGATATGTCAATCTTTACTTTATCTAAGTCGAGAAGATATGGGATTGTTGGCTTTCGTCGTCGATACTGAATGGATGATCCTTCCTGACAACGGTTTGTCGTCGCCGCCGTTTCACAGTCTGCAGAATTAGTTCTTTCATAGCCATATTCGGTGCTAGCGCTCATACAACAAGTCTCTACCTTTATCTTGATCGTAAGCCGATGCTATCCATTTGAGCAGCCCAATGCTTTGAGCTTCCTAGTCTACGCCATTTCTGCAGCATAAGCACGATCTGCTGTTCTTTTGCCTACCATAAAATGTATCCCACCGCAGTCTACAATTCAACCTTCGTGGTTAATTTCATACAATTCATGATTGGAGCGTCTCTGGAATCGTCTTTCCTCACAAATAGTCCCAACTATTCTTCGCAAAACCTTCCTTTCAAAGAAGCCTAGGTGGCCAAAGTGCTTTTTACTAAGCACCCAGGTCTCGGATCCATATGTTAGTACTGGCAGAACCATCGTCCTATACAACAGCAGCTTAGAACTTATAAGGAGTTTTTCAATAAGGGCGGGTAGATGTTTCGAGTAGATGTCGTGGCGTTTGCTGTGTGGCACATAACGCCGCGCCGTCCTGCTGGCACCACATGTCGGCTATGTCCATATGGTTCACTTTGGGCCATAACAAATTAGTAATCATCGTAATGTAGCGCTCGTTGTTGACGGTGACTCCCTCACTAACGTTATTTAAAAAAAAAGTATGGACCAATTACGCCACCTTCCCAAGATCCACAGAACGGTAACTTCTTGAGGATGTTATTACCTGTTAAACCTCGTGAGGGTTCGTGTCGACCCATATACGGAAATGTTGCTTCTTAACACAGCCATTCATCAAAAAATGCGCTTCGTCACTTAAGATGATTTTTCGGTCAAAATTGGGGACAATTTCAAGCCCAGTCAGCTAACAAACGGCGTTGTCTATCGTCGTGAACTTTGAGCTCCTGGGTCAGTCGAAGATTGTACGCGTGAAGGCCCAAGTCCCGACGCAAAATTCGCCAAGTTGAAGTATTCGAAAGGCTGGCTTTTTGTCCACGGCGAGGAATAGACTGCCTCGGATTCTGCTCCACACTTCCACCGACCGCGGTGATGTTTTCGGCCTATCTTTCGGTCCTTGAATGAAAATCAGCACGGGTGTTGGCTGATTGTTAACTGAACTGGTCATCAAACGTTGAAGAGTCGACTGTGAAGGGCCACGACGTCTACAGTACAATGATTGCAATGCGTGCAACGTTTGATGATTGGCATAAAAAACTAAATAATAAACAAAAGATTTGACAGATTCCACCAAAACAAATGGCAGCAACGGGGCACCAAAATCTACCCGCACCAATTTAAAAACCCTGTAGTAAGTTGAAAGGCTCTATTGAATTGCAAGACTTAAGATTTCCCTTTGTCACAGTCTGCTTAACCCAGTCTCACAGGACCTTAGAGAAATAAGACGAATTTAATGAAAGTCAATATTGTGGTTACAGAAGTTTCAAATTTTCGTTTTGCAATGTCTCATTTTTTGGTGAAATTTTACTTTTCATTTCAGTTCTATCTCATTTTGAATGACAAGTGACAGTGGGGAGAACTCCAAGTTTTTACTATATTCAAGGTGTGTTTTTCCTTTTATTCCCGAACAGTGAGTTCTTACTCCTCTTGAACCCCTGGATTCATTTTATTTTTCTACAGTTTTGCTGCTTAACTGTGCACTGTTAAGTTATATGTAATATATGATAGAGAAACTGCATACTGTACCCTTTGCCATGTCGATTTAACGATGCTGACGTGTAAATTGTTTCCCATAAAAATAGTTCCTTGAATTTCTCTCTACGGACTTGATACTGCAACCTCTATACTACAATACAGTGTCAGAGAACAGAACTCTAAGAGAAGGAGTTGCATGGTATTGTGTGCATTGCGCTGCTGGCTTGGCTGAACTTCCATCAGGCAGATGCAAGGAGCAAGAGCAAACGGTAGCATTACAACGATAGAAGATGAAGACTAACATTGTTGTGGAAGTGGCAGTGACGATATAGTGATGGCAAGGTGTCAGCGAGGACACATTTCCACAACTAAAAACACAACAATTTGAGTCAACCTTTTTGGTGGATGGTTTCTCGATGCTTAAACATTTTACGGAACCAACAAGAAGCACTTTGCAGAGTTTACCTATGCTGTCCTTGATATACTTATACTCGTACGTTTGTTGTGTATGAAGATTTTTGTAAGGATTCACTAGTCTTGAAGATTTTTTTGGCATTTTACTCCTGCTTTATGGCAGATACCAGAGAGAGAGGAGCCGTCTCCTCTTCCTTCATCAAATCAGAGATGCATGGTGTTCATGAGTATGTTATGTTTGAGTTTTGTTCCAGAAGAATTCGTAGCTTAAGCTTTTATTTTATTTTGCCTTGAATACCAAAAAACTAAATATTATATCTCTTAGGATGTATTCTGATGGATGGAATGCATTTTCGGGAGAAATGATAGAGTAAGCTATCAAGATGAAGAAAGCGGATTACTCTGCCATGTGAAATGCGATAGGTGAAAAGCAATGTATCCGTCAACATTTTATACGGCTTCAAGTTTTACCATTGTACTGTAAAAAGATACCTACACAATAATAGTAATGTGATTTAGGAATTTGAACAGGAAGGGCGAGTTTTTGAATCTAGGGTCTTCTAACAAGTGTTTCATTGAGAATATCAGTGTTTTTAATGGAAACCTTCCCATTTTGATTAATATCTTAAGAAGACACTTTTATAAAACACATGAATAAATTAAAATCACACTGTGTCACACAAACAATCTCTTTGGTTTCCTTGTTCCTATATTTTGCCTCCAAAATAAGTTTGACTTCAAGCATTTAAAAGCCATTTTATTTAACAAAAAATTGTATTTCCAAAATCTGCCTTCCGTTGTAGGCTTATATAAGAAATCCCTTGTTAATTGTCACTATTGACATTTGTCGCATACCCCATGCGTGGATAAGGCACACTATACAGTTGCCCTGGGGCAATGCTATAGCTTTTGGTATTTTAGTTGAGGGTTATGGGTTCTCGGTGCCGAGTTTTGTTTATTAACGTGCCCGTTTAAATGAAAATGAGCCTCTTCGCTCCAAAAAATAGGATTCGCAGTACGAAAACGCTGCAATATCGTATCACAAAAATGATTGCTTGAAACAAAATCACTTTGAATTTTCAATGCATGGAACTTTCAATCCTTTTTAAAAATTTCATGAATAATCGCTTTCACGTAAACTTTCTTCAACCACTTCTTTATAGCCAAAGCAGTTGCGTGGAACTTTGAACGAATTAAATCCACGCTCCATCACTTCTTCGCCCTATCGTTTGGCATTTTAATTTTTTAGACGTATAAGAGCTTTTTCATACAATTATTTAAATAGCTTCATCAATTTCTGATAAATCAATAAACAAAACTAGCTGACCCGACAGACTTCGTACTGCCTCAATAGATAAATAAAAGACCTAAACTTTTAATCATGAAGTTTTATTATTATTTTCGACACATTATGTTGCTTACTTAAAAAAACAGAGTTTTCCAGAAATACTGGCTATTTATAAGGTTTAAATTTGTATTAATAGACGCACATGACACAGTATTGTTAATCAATTCAAAGCTTTATCATGAACTCTATTTTTTGTTTTGTGGTGCGTAAACAAACAAAAAAGACGTTGTGTCTGCGGATTCTCCCCATTTTATTAAGTCGCGCTCGCTGTTGTTGTGTTTGATGTGCCCGAACTTGTTGCATTCTAAGCCTATCCACCTCATTGTCACTCACTAAATAACGCAATTCTGACATAGCAATACGACTATTTTCTGGATCCGTCTCTCTATGGTCATCAGTTCACGACCTAAGTCAGGTCGTCTTCTCCTCATAAATCTGCGTGTTCTGAAGTGCGACAGAATGATTGACATATTAGTTGGTTGTCAAATCTAAAGTCAAATATTATGGATATTATGGTTGTGTTCAGAAACTTAATTTGTGACAAAACTTAAGATTTATCAAACTTAAAAAATAATCTCATGAAGTTACAACCGAAGTTAGCTAAAATAAGTTTCGCGAAGCCGACCAAATTATTTGGAAATCAGAACTACTACTAATAGTTTATTACATTTTTCGCGATTCACTTTTGTTTATTTTCGGAACGCAACATTAGATCCTCCAAAACTCATGCGAAGGCGATTTTCATAGATATGATTATAATTGAACTTTATGCAGCGGTAATAAATTGCAATTTGACTCCTTGATGAAAGGAACACGCCTAAATTGCTTAGACAACATTGAGTGATTATAATTTAATATGCATTTTATTAAATAGCAATAAAGTTGAAATTGACCCTTAAACCTTAAAACGAGTTTTAGTGAGGCTAACGAACAGCAATTCATTTTTATATATATAGAAGATAAAAGAAGAACATAACGATTCTTTGGGGTTAACCTTCTGTAAACATACAAAACATATTTGTTTATATTAAAAGAAACCAATCTCAAAATAAAATTAGAGAAAATTAAATAAAATTGATCCTGACCTTTTTCGAATTTCCGATTTTTGACTAAAAAAGAAGCAGAACACACATCGTTTGTCGATATTTCTCAAAGTTTAACAAATTATTAATAACATTTTATGTGAGATTACAAAAATATCTTGTCATCTTGTCAATATCACACTTGAGTCCAAAAAGCATTTTCTACTGTTGAAAAATGAAACTGCAAATGTTCCCAAAAAACACTCTAGCACCGATGGCTCCAATACGTTTTACAGGACTCGAATATAAACCCCACACTTTCAGTTTTGGGGGGTATCCGCAAAATGCAATCAGAGCCTAGTCTTTCTTTCTGATTCGTCCGAAAAGGTGACATTTTTCCACTTCTCTTAAATCTAATTTAGGACATCAACTTTTATATTGTGCTTGAATGACATGTTTCTACCAAGAGCAAAAAAAATCCGTATCATTCCTTAACTTCAAGAATTGAGCTCGAAAAGGGTAATCAAATGTTTGACCAATATTTTTAGAACAGCATTGGTTTTTTCTAAAACCATTATCTTAAAATATTTACGAGATATCAAAAATCTGCTACAAGCAGATACCACTTAAAAATCTGCACATATTTTTACGTCACGTAAAAAGTCTTGATTCTAACGGAACTTTTGCATATGCTTCATCAAAGCCTCAACAACTGGACGAATTTTAAAAATTCTATCGCCATCAGATTTACTCCTGGGAAAACATTTAGGTTTGTCGTTGAAATGGAGATCCTGTTGGATCTTTCCGAATTTATTTGATATAATTGTTTCTTGGACGAGCGGTGTACCTACGACGGAACTTCAATATTTTGTTACTCAAGGCAACTGAATCAGTGACATTATATAAACTAGACCAATGAATTGCCTGATTTCGGTTTCAGATACACGCAAAGTGTTGTTTAGATCTTTCTGCACCAGATAGAGGTTTGTTTCTTCGAAAATCTACTTTATCAGTTCCGAGGGAAATACGTACAGAAAGAACTGTATAGGAGTGCCAAGATTCGATATATCAGAACCAAACGATTCTTTTCCAGTAGAAGCCAGCTGTTGCGCATTTAGCTCTACATTCTCCTTTTCCGATCACTGTAAGTTTGTCATTCTCTTTTCGTTTTGTGGGAGGTGCTGGTGGAACTTGAATGCCTGAACTCGATGGGGTCGGTACTTCCTCGGCATTCGAATTACGGATGTCTCTATCCAAGTTGTCTATTAATTTCTCAATATTAAACTCGTCTTCAAAAGACACCTCAAGAAAGTCTCCAAAATCTGGCTCGAAATCAGGTCCGCTAAACTATCTTCGTCAAAGTCGAGACCATCTTCACTATCGGTATCTTGGAGTGAAAAAGAACCATGATCATGGCGTCGGTAAGCCATCCTAAAACAAAATAATATCCAATGTTAATTCACATGGTTCCTTTAAAATAGTTCCCCTTTCATAGTGTAGCCTAAAAGCTACAAACAATAAATATTCCCAAATACCATTATATCTACAAAACGGAGTGTAGACGATATTCTTCAATGCGTGAAAAGATCAGGTACAATCAAAGCATTACATATTTGCTCTTCTTCATGATCAGCAATCAGCAGTTCCAAAGCGCCTATATCAACTTCATCCAGATTATCCTAAATAAAACCACTTAACTTCCTGAATAGAAACGTCTAAGCCTATTTCATCGACTATTTTACGAAAAATATCAAGCTTCTCAATTTATATTTCACCGAATCAGCATTTCAAAGCCCAGGGAGTTGATATTAACAATTTATTTTCGTCAATTGTCCATTTTTGGTGCACAATCCGACTGCCAGACTCAGGCATACTTTGGAGGAATGCAGGGGCTCCTCGATATCAATTTGTTTTGATTCGTTTTATTAATTAAATTAGGTGGCGCAGCAGTTTGTTGAAAACTAGTACCTAGTGACCTACAACTCTCAAACATTCCTGTGTGCAAGCAATGTTCTCAGGTATGGGGCCCTACAGCTTTTAAGCTGAATCCGAACGGCTATCTTTAAAAATCACTTTTCATGATAAGAATTACTCTTGTAGGATTTGTCAATTAATCACAAGAAGCAAACTGGAGGAATAAGATTGATGAGGCTAAGGAAACTTCCAGAATGGCGGACTATGAACAACCATTGAACGGTTTTCTATCACCTATAGGACGAGAGGTCTGCTCTCAACAGTGAGACCGTGGCTCTGCTAGGTCATCCGATTTTCCGTTCATCACGGTAAAATTTAAGCAACACAAGTTTCGCGAAGTCTTACCGGCTTGTAGCTTTTCTAGTTTCCTTATTCGGATAGTTCCATAGAGTGGTTGCTTCACTATCCTCCGTCTGTACCTTACCAAACCTTACCATGAATGTTTTTTTCACGTGAGACATTCGCATTTGACATAAGGTTTTGAAGATTTTTGTACGTCCCCCACATTCCAGTCAAAACATCAAAAACAAAGGAACAAACCCTACTAACTATATCGATTATCATTTCAATATAATGTTTTAACTTAAACGAAATATGCTTAATAACAGCGAACTTAACAAAGAAAAGGTTAATGGGAATACAGTGAATAGCTTGCGTTTTTCACTAATGAATATATTTATGAGCAGCTTTATTAAATCGGATAAATTAACGCAAACAAAGACATGACTCGCCTCAGTATGATAAATAAATTTATTAATCAAAGTAATAATTTCAGATTTATTGAGAATTTATGCCACATGCACGCGTACGCCTATAATCCACGATCATGATGTCATCGCAATATTGTTTTGAAATTTTACAGCCTAATTGGCAATGACAATGCGATTTAGCTATGTATTTATCAATAATTATTACTATAAATCTCTATATACTCTGTGTGCTAAAGCCCAAAGGCCAAAGCCTACAAATTGATTCAAAGGCTGCCAAATGAATTTATCATACAATTTATCTTCCCTGCAAGGCAAAATCACCAAAACTCCATCTGTATTATAGTGAATAGCTAATCCTTTGACCACAATTTCGCCAGTGTAAGCCAGCAAATGCAATTAGACATGTAATTACACTGAACGCACTTTCCCGTACCCCTAAGCTCCTCCTTATTACACCAGTTGTGCATCAGCCTTCAGTTATTTTAATTCTATTGATTGTGATAACTTGATGGGGAACAGCCGATTTCCGTTTCCGTTAAACCATAGATACGCCCGAATGTAAATGGTTCGGTTCAAATGCCTCTGCATAGTTGCCATATCATAACTTGCTCGATAGCACAATTATTTCAAAATATTTGTGGTCCAAATTCGAGCTGTCAAAATAGCCCAAGTTCTCCAATTGGAATTAATGTTTGTTTAAAAAACAAAATGCTCATCAGAATTATGGAAATCCCCTGGGTATTTCCGCTATAGCCTTGCTGATTACGATTGGTATTAGTGCAAAGGAAAATTCCCAAACTTTTTCGACAATTTCGGAAAAGGATAGCTCAATTTTCGATAAATAGCCCAATCTGGCAAGCCTGGTTGTATGGCGTATTATGTACATCATCATCGTGCTTGGAATATGTGTTATGATGTGACTTTGTATCAAATATGGATAAGATTATCAACAATTTATTTGGGATGCAGCATTTTCGGCCATTTCAGCTGTTCATATATCGAGATACCTTAAAATCAACCCTGGAGCCCAAAATGCGAGCTGCCCGCAGAATGATTACATCTGTAAACCGCATTCATGCACATGATTGAATACGAATTCACACTCTTTTGTTTTGGTAATTGTTGTAGTACTGTCTGCCATGTCAGTGCATGTCCTGTGGGTTAGGAGTTATGAAATAATTGTTGTATTACACGTACTGTGGATTCAAATTTTTCTAAACCGTAATGAAACAAATAGGCTTGGAAATTATGAAAAATAAATTTAACAAAGCGCAAGTCAAGTTTTGAGATAGGGTAAAATGTAAATTAAGATTGACGTACGTATATCGGAAATGAGAATGGAAATGGAGTCGTATCTAGATGAGGTAATTATTTAAGTTTGTTTTGGAAAAGCTTTTCGTAGCACCCTTTAGTTTAGTTTAGGCGGCGTGGCGTGGTGATTAGTGTGTAGGACTGTCATGACAACATGTCAGACGTCTTGGGTTCAATCCCTGACTTTTCCGCCTACAATTTTTTTTCACAGGTACTGCCTCTTTCTCTAAGTGTAATTCTTTTCCTGAAAAGTGCTTTCTGAAATTAGTCGTTTGAAGTGGGCTTAACTAAGTAGGTCCCCTTCGTCCTTGACAACATTTCTCGCACACAGAAATGGTTGAAAGTTGTAAGTGACTTAGTTCACAGTGGACTGTTGCGACACCTAATTTTATTTGTTTTTATCCGTAGTAGAAATTTATATGACTAACAAATACAACATCTGCTGCAGAATCACTGCAGATAAAAGGTAAAGTGAAATCCTGCTGTGGATAATTAGGTAAGAAACTATGGTCTCTTCTTCTTATTCTTCGTTTCCGGCTGCTAGTAGCAGCAGCAGTTCATTCCTACTCTCTCTATTCATAGCACGATACCTCAGCTGGGACCACGTCTCCAACTCTTGGGACCGAGCTTCCTTTATGACAGATGTTCTTCATGTTTTTTTTCCTTCTACCTTCGTCCGGCTTCCTCAATGTATGGCCAATCCAGCGCCATTTTCTCTGCACGATGTCAACATCTACTTTTGTTTGCCCAGTTTTGAGCCACTGTTCATCGTTAGATATGGTTTGTGGCCACTGGATGTTTAGGATGTAACGTAGACAGCGGTTGACAAAAGTCTGCAACCTTCTCGAGATGTCAGCAGAGCTCTTCCACGTTTCGCAACTGTACGGAGCGCTATTTTCCACACTTTAAAAAGCACTCCGAATGCACTACGGGCTTTATTTATTCTATTGCTGACATCCAGGTCCGTTCCACCATCGAGTGCCAAATAGCTTCCCCGATAGTTGAACTGGGTGACTTCTTCTACTGCCACTTGTCTCAGAATAACCTGTTGTTGTTGGTTTCGGCTGGTGTGCATTAACTAAGTCTTACTGGCATTAATCCTTAAGCCAGCCAACTCCCAATTTCGTTGAAGAGAGTGGCACATTTGTCTGAGGTCTCCATTTCTGTTTGCCATTAAGCATATGTCGCCAGGCGCCAGTACCCACCGTAGCAGTCATTAAATCATCAATAGCTAGCAAGAACAGAACTATAAAACCCAATCGCGATTAAACTTTATCAAGGGCTGATAAAAGCCACCTGAACTGATTCTCTGTTTGGACACAGTCGTACTGAACAGAAAGGGCTCTACTCCACCTTGTTCCCTGACGTAAAGGAGTCGCCTTTCCACGGTTCTTCGTAATATGTGTTAATTAGCGGAATTGCCAATCTATCCTGTATCATACAATCTAGAAAGAGGAATGCCACTGGTGGAATGAAGCCGCTTAAGAGTGTACTTTCAGAATACTCGTCGTTCGGATAGAATGCCCCAAGAACAAAATTGTTGACATAGCTCTCGCAATGTGACCTGGAACGAGATTCATCATGACATTATCAATTCGATCCGATCCAAACACCGTTGTATAGGACATAGTTGGAATAGTAATGAACATAAGATTTGACTGTTCGATGGAAGGTGGTATAGCGTCTTGAACACTGCCGCTCAAACACCCGAAACTTCTCCATCTTTGAAGGAGCAACGTTGAATCGCAGAACATAACCATAAACGATCATCGGCCGTATGGGGCTATGAAGAAAACTAACTTCGGTTTGGGGTTTCGACAGACCTAAGGTTTGAGGAACTTCACTACACTTTTGCGCGTAAATTACTAAGCATATCATAAAGCATATACAACAATTGGTTGCTACAAAGATAAAGGCCATCTTACGATTATAGTTCTATCGCCTATCATTTTTAAAGCCCTTTTTTGAATTCTATCCAAGAGTTTTAAACTTGTTTTAGGGGCACCTGGCCAGATATGAAGGGGTGAAAAATTACTTGCAACGTTGGAGAAATTCTAAGCACCTGGCAGCATTTTCGGCAATATCAAATATATGATCATTTCATTAAAGGTGATCTGTGATACACATAATACCAAGTACGACCAGTTGATTAGTTTCCTGTATGCAAGTTCCACTCAGAGATAAGGGGTGTGTTACGCTTAAACGACAGGAGACAGCATTGAGTTTTCAAAGCATTAAATTCTATACGGTTTTTGAATTCCCATTGAACGATGCGGACAAGATCAGAATTGTATGGGCTTATCATACGCTGCCGCTTAAGTTCCACATCCGAAGAACGAGGATGTAAATTTAGATCTGGAAACGAATATAAAAAGCTGAGGGTACAGTCGTCAGCGCAATAGTTTAATAGATTAGAAATGGCAGAAAAAAGATCATTTATGAATAAAAGGAAGAGAGTCGGAGACAAAACGGAGCCCTGGGGGACACCAGCACTTATTTTATGAATTTCAGACTTAAAACCATCCAATACAACTTGTATTGAATGGTTAGAATGGTAATTTCTAATCCAACGAAGAAGAGATTCATCAATACCAAAAGCACTCATTTTCGATAAGAAAGGTTGATGCCAAACTCTACTCAAGTGCAATAATCGTACTAATTTAAGGATTTGTTCGGTGAGATAGACCATGAGATCACCAGTGGACCTTTGTTTTTTACATGGGACTTGTTCCGATTTGCTCGCTAGTTATGGCATTTGCCAAGAAAAGATGTAACCACATAAAACAGCTGTTCTCAGATCGCCATTGTGTGATTTTATTGGGAAGGCAAAAGTGATGAAGTAGATCTCTGTGTTCCAGGTGGTGGTTGGGGTGAATGCAAACATCCACCTTGTACACTTGGTGGAAGCAGCTCCCACAACTTCCACCTTTTCCCTCAGAGCCGATTCTTGGATACGACGCGACGGCTTTTCAGTAACCAGCAAGCAGGTCGACACCATTGACTCGAACCACTACCTCGATGTAGCCAAGGTACGGCTACGGACTGTACTGTAAGAAGATTCGACGTTAGACGGCTACAATCGCAAGAGACTCCCATGTCCTTTTCCGATCGAGTCTCTAATAACCTCTTAAGGAGTCCTATGCAGTGGCAATATTGCCTTGCAGCTTTCGGAGATGCCGCCTCTGAAGTGCTAGGCTTAACACGGCCACCACAGTGAAACCCCTGGTTTGACGACGAATGCCGGCAAGCGCACGCAGAGAAACAAGAAGCATACAATACGGCCGGCGCTGCACGAAAGGACTAGAGCTGCTCGTGACCTCTACGAGCAGAAGAGGAGAGAAGAACACCGGCTTCTTAGACGGAAAAAACAGAGCATGAGAAGCGCGCGATCGGAGAGATGCTCGTAGAGAGATATCACAACAGGAATGAGGTTCGTAAATTTTACCAAAAGGTAAAAAAAACCTCCCAAGGATACCAGCCACGAACCGAAGCCAGTAAAGACGATCAGGGAAACATCGTAGTAGAACCGCAGTCGATGTTGAGAATATGGAAAGATCACTTCACCAAATTATATAACGGCGATAACGAACCGAATTCCACTGTAAGGGAGATAGAACCATCAACCTCGGCAACACAGATCAACAATTCCGCCTACCCGACCTTGACAAAGTAAAAATAGCTATATCTTAACTGAAGTCAAACAAAGCTGCTGGAGCTGACAGAATCGCTGCCGAACTATTCAAAGCAGCAGGCAATGACTTGGTAGGGAACATGCACCAACTCATCTGCAAAATATGGTCGGAAGAAAGCATGCCCGATGAGTGGCATCTCAGCATAGTGTGCCCGATACATAAGAAAGGAGACCCTCTAAACTGCGCTAACTACAGAGGCACTAGTCTCCTTAAGATTGCCTATAAGATCCTCTCTGCCGTATTATGTGAACGTCTGAATCCATTCGTCTACAACCTGATTGGTGCTTATTAGTGTGGCTTCAGACCAGGAAAGTCCACTATCGACCAAATATTCACACTACGGCAGATCTTGGAAAAAACCCAGGATCTTCAAATCGATACCCACCATCTCTTTATCGATTTTAAAGCCGCGTATGACAGCATCTATAGGGTAGAGCTCTACCGAGCAATGTCTAGTTTTGGCATCCCTGTCAAACTTATCCGTTTGTGCAGAATGACGATGGAGAATGCACGTTGCTCTATCAGGGTCGGAAAAGATCTTACCGATGCATTTGATGTCAAAAAAGGTTTTAGACAAGGCGATGCCCTATCATGCGACTTCTTCAACATCGTTCTGGAAAGAATTGTGCAAAACTCAACTGTCAACACTAGAGGCACAATCTTCCAAAGGTTTATCCAATTACTCGGATATGCAGATGATATTGAAATAATTGGAAGATCAAAGCGTGATGTCAGTGGAGCGTTTTTGAGCATTGCGACGGAAGCGAAGAAGATGGGTTTAATGGTCAATGAGGGCAAGACCAAGTATATGCTGTCATCATAAAAGGAAACTGAACAACGACGTCTTGGACAAAACGTCACCATGGACAGCTATAACTTTGGGGTAGTTAAGGACTTTGTCTACCTAGGCACCGCTATTAATACAGACAACGACTCCAGCGCTGAAATCAAACGAAGTATAACTCTTGCAAATCGCTGCTTCTTTGGACTTAGAAGGCAATTGAGAAGTAAAGTTCTCTCTCGAGCATCTTAAACCACCATCTATAAGACACTCATCATCCCTTTTCTTATTTATGGCGCTGAGGCCTGAAGCCTGCCAAAGAAAGACGAGAGCGTCTTAGGATGCTTCAAGAGAAAAATTCTTCGGGTGATTTTTGGCCCCGTACGCAAAGATGTAGAATGGAGAAGAAGATATAACGATGAACTGTACGCGCTGTTCAGCGACACTGACCTAGTTAACAGAATTAAAGTCCAACGGCTTAAATGGCTAGGTCATGTAGAGGGGATGGACATCAACGCTCCAGCCCGGAAGGTCTTCAAATCCAATCACGAGGGACGGCGGCGCAGTAGAGGAAGACCGCGACTCAGGTGGCGTACCCAGGTGGGAGAGGACCTCAACCAACTTGGCGTGCGAAACTGGAGGCAGCTAGCTAGGGACCGAGCTGGCTGGAGACGCATGTTGGTTGAGGCCTAGGTCCGCCCCGGACTGTAGCGCCACCTCATATACAGCCGCTTCCCTCGAGTGAGAGTGATGCATGCAATGCTAACTTCTAACGTCTTGAGCTTTCGCAATTCATTGTTTTATATAACTTTATAATTAATGCCTTTTCGTTTAAAGTGTCGCCCTTGAGTGGAGTGAGGCCGGTATTTTCTGACGATATTGTAATTTTTGTGAGTCAATTTATGTGTGTGATTTAGCTTGGTTTCGCTAGCCATAAACTCATCGGGACTAAAGTCTTTCAACAATTGAAACAGCTTTGTTGTTTGTTCAATTGTTATGATTGAATTAACATACACAGCTAGGACCTTAGTCGTCATGTAACGGGTACTACTCATTTAACTTAATGAAGTTAAAAATTAAGAATAATTTATGATTCAAGTTCATTCTAAAAAAAAATAGTTTTTGGTCAAAAAGAGTGCTTAAAATATTTCGGACCAACTGTACGAATATAAATTTGATTCACTGTACGTATTCCTTCAGTCTAAATGATAAGCAAATATTATATCTGCAAACTATTACGCAAAAGTGCAGATCAAAAACTATTTCAAACTAATATCTGCAATATTTCTGTTGCAAAAACAAAAAACAATAACTTATGCATCATATCTTCAATATTACCTACGCAGACATAACAGAGTCAAGACATTCTGTTTCCAATGCAAATACCAAAACACAATAGAATTTGTGTCCTGATGTCTAATATATACTTTACTCATATATCGATATAGGAATATAAACTCCAATGGATATCCTAAAAATTGGCACTAAAATGATCATAAAAACCATTCTTTGAAAGTATCTTTTGAGCTTTGAATGATAATTTACATAAAATTATTATTCGTGCGGTTGTCATGTCAGTCTTTGAGAAGGTCGTTGGATGGACGGACGGCCTGGAGAAAATGTTTTTTCTTCAAGATTCTTTTTTTCGATTTGAAAACTTTTTATTTTGTGGCAATAGTCTGACAATTCATATTTTATATATATCAATTCAAAGACCACTTCGGCTTTATGATTCAATTTGGAAATCCATTGCGAGGAATCGGATATCTTCTATTGGTTGAGGGCAGGAAGGGTAGGGTATCCCTTCAGATGTATATAGTAATAGAACGTAAGCCAAATAACCGATGATATATACGTTGAAATATACTTGGTTTTTCTTTTTAAAGCGTAGATATTTATGTGTCTCTCATCATTCTTGGGTACCTTAAAAAGGGAAAAAGGGTATTTTTATGGGGAAAATGTATCTTTTTGTGACCTTAAAACACTCAGAAGGAGGATACGTTGTTTGATTTATTTTCTATTTACTCAGAGCAGGAGGATGTATTGTGTCTACAATACCAGTACAGTACATATAAAAGGACTATTGGTGATGAGGATCTAGATCTGATTAAATTTAATGTTGGTTTTAATACTAGAAAGGTTTGTTTGAAAAATAGTTCAAGGAATAAAAATATAACAGATTGTTTGCAAAATTATATTATTCTTGCCAGGATGTAAAAAGTGAGCTCCATTACTATGATTTGCATGGGGATTATAAAATATGAAGAAATAAAAACACATAAGGAAAAACGGATTGTTTTCGTTGGTGCTAACGAAGGACAGAAGGGATCTAGCTCAATCCCTTTCTCGATTTGGTCACAAGACCAAAAGAGAAAGTCTTGTTTCCGGAACATCGAAATAATGATTGGAGGAGGCAGGAACTGGGCTTACACGTTTTGTAGATTTAAAACTTAATGTTCACTTATCTGAAACTATAACACCCGAAACTATAACATATGAAAAAATGGGTCCTTTCGCTTGGATCGGGATTCCTCACATGTCACAATTATTTGGGCTAAGAAATACCTTATAATCAAAATTATAATGTAGACAAAACATATTTCTCTTTGCTTATTTAAGACTGTCATCGAAAAATTGGAGGTATCAAAAAATTCAATGCACCAGTGGCTATCCGATTAATTACTCCTGCATAGAGTTTGTTACTACTTATTCATTCCTAACCATTAAATGCCGCCAAAAAAGAGGATTCATCCAGAAAAATCAGCAAAAGCTTATGCTGTGAAAGAAGTACAAACAATTCGTTCAGTTGATCTAAATATTGGAAATAAAATAATTTGTACCCATGAACAAATGCAGAAACTGGCAGATTATTTGAAAAGATCTTCGAAGATGGGAAGTGAAAGTGATGTGTTACTAAGCGGACGTGCGTGACTGAGTGGTAGTTTTAAGTTGAGTTTAAAGTGGTTGATTTTCCGTTCCAAGTCCCTTAAGTTGAATATTAATACTATAAAACAACTACCGAACTCGTTTTTTGTTGCAACTTAGAATAACTGTAATTGGTTTATTAAATAAATTAATTTTAAATTCTACCCAAATTGTCAATCTAAAATTTAAAACAAAAACAAATAAGCAAAAACTGTATCCGTCTCACTCACCTTTCATCAATTATTGCACATAACATTTCCCCTTATAACCTATATTAAAGCTTTAAATGGGATCACGAAGCAAATTACGATCATCCGATTCACCTTCTCCATCTAATCCGAAAATAACACCATTATCAAAAGCGCAACCACTATCACAATCACCGGCAACAACGACTAGAGATAGCAAAAAAAAAACTCTTGAAGAAAACTCTTCCACTATGGACTTGATTGCTAAAATTGAGAAATCTATGCTTGCACAAACCGAGGCTATTACGTCACAGATTACGTCACAGATTGCTGATTCCGAAAAAACAATCACTGATAAAATAAGCAAAGATGTAACTGAATTAAAACTCTCTATTGAAAGTATAAATACACGGCTATCCCTGATTGAAGCAAAACAAGCTGAGTTTGAACCCTTAAAAGAGGAAATTCGCGAGCTTAAACAACAAATACTTGAGCAAGATGATAAAATGAAAACTATTTCAATCCAATGATGAACACCAGCTGCTTAAAGAAACGATGAGTGATGCACTCTTACACGGCGTTCCACTCTTGCCAAATGAAAATCTTCGTTTGATCTTTAATCAGCTTTGCACTGACCTTAATTTTAAATCACCAACGATAAAAAGTATTTTTCGTATAAGACCGATAACCGACACCGAATCGCCATCGCCACCAATTATTATTAAATTTTTTACACCACACGATAAGCTGTTTGTCTTGCGATCGATTGCCGATTACAGAAGAACAACAAAAGCACCGCTTCAGCTTCATGATCTTGGCCTTCGCACTGACAGTGAGAATGCAACGGGAAAATCAAATGTTTTCATTCATGAGAGCTTAATGGCTGAAACACATATACGCTTCAGCTTCGGCTTCGTCTGCGTTACGTTAGGCTTGCTTCGAGGTTGCTTTGAATGACATTTCTATTATTTCATTCCTCCAAAGAGCAAATATATTGTTTGTTGACATTTTTTTACTGCTGATGAGCTGTCAGACAAAGCAAATGTTCAGAAAATTGAACTAGAGCTTCCGTTTATAGTCACATTACGTTACATTACATTCTTTTTCTTACGATTGTCAAACAAAACGTGAGGTCGAAGCTACATTGTGATAGCATGCATTGAATTCCTATGGCTGAACTCGTAAACGTCAGGCGAAGCCGAAGCTGAAGCGTGTATGTGATTCAGCCATAACACCCAAAAATCGCTTTATAATGCAGAATGCGTTGAAAATGAAACGCAATAAACAGCTACATTCTGTTTTTACAATTCGTGGCCTGGTTTATGTGAAGAAGAGTAAAGATGAGGAGGCACAATTGATTGAGACCACTGATGACTTAGCTGATACTACCATGATGACGCAAACAACGACAACAAATGATGCAGATAAATAGTACACTGAACAAAATTTTGTCCGCTACTTGTAAATTTTGTTTTTTTTATTTTTTGCAAGCTTATAATAATTATTTTTTCTTATATTATTCTACCTTTTTTCTTATATTATTTTTCTTTTATTTTGAATTAAAACATAAAATACTCGTAGAATGTAAACTTTTCTTTTTCATGTCTATTTTCTTTTTCTCTTTTTCTAATATCTAATCTTTGTCCTCTTCGTGTCTTAGTTTGCTCTTTTTCTGGAACGGGTTATGCAATGCTTGGTGCAGTTTATTGGGCACCTCTTATTTATGTCATTGACGTTTATGGAGGATCCTATTCCTAATGAGCAGCATATAAGGGATTCTGTACAGGCTATCAACATACTGGTTTGCAAGTTTGTCATCTTAACACACAAAGTTTGAGATCAAGAGAAAAATTGGATGAATTTAGATACTTGTTTGCTAGTTCTAAAGTTGATGTGATATGTGTTTCGGAATCTTGGTTTTTAAGTGATGTTGATGACAGAATTTAATAATTTAAGTGGTTATAAACTTTTAAGATCTGACAGAATCAATCGTGTTAGTGGAGGTATAGCTATCTATGTTCGTGAAAGTTTCGATTGTCAACTTGTAAAGAAGGCCCCTCATTGTAGTGAAATGCAATATGTTTTTATAAAAATAGCTTGTAAATTCAATAAAATATTATTGGGTTCTGTATATCGACCGAATGCTTCAATTCAAATTTCACCGTTGATTGCTATTTTAGATGAGTTAACGTACGTATCACCTTTCGTTATAATGTGTGGAGATTTCAACAGCAATATTCTTGAAGAGTCCGGAAATAATCGTCTTAAAAACGTCGCTGTCAAGTTCATGACACGTTTGCAGAAAACTGTCAAACTTAACAGCCGCTGTAAACTTAATGGCTGGATGACTATTAAGCTCAACAGTTAATAGCATGAAAGCTTTTAATTTAACTCCAGTGAATACATCATTTCCTACCCATTTTACTAAGGATAGTAGTACACTTATTGACATTTTTTACGTGAGTCATCCATACAAAGTTCTACACTTCAATCAACTGTCAGTTCCTTGTTTCTCCCGTCACGACATGATTCACTTAACATACCAGTGTGATGCTGTTAACATTGAACAGAAAATTACGTTCCGTGATTTTAAGAACATTAATATAGATCAACTAAAAGAAGATATTGTTGCAGTAGAATGGTATAGGATATATGGAATGCCATATGTTGATGACCAAGTAGGCTTTTTTGAAGACAAAATTCTAAGTCTTTTTAATACTCATGTTCCACTAGTAACTAAGTTATCAAAAACCAAAGTAAGTTCATGTCCTTGGTTTACAACAGGTATCAAAAATCTAATATCCCAACGTGACAAGGCATACAATCGGTGGAAAAGATTTCGTTTAGACGTACTTTACAGTGCGTACCGTACTCTCAGAAACAAGGTAACTCGTGAAGTACGCGAGGCTAAAATGCGCTTTTATGCCCCACGCCTTGATCCTGTTCAGGCTAAACACAATTTATGGATAAATTTATTTAGGCAAACAAATCAAAAGGAACATGGATAATATTGACTGTAATGAGTTAAATAGGTCTTTTGTTTCCTTTCCGACTCTCAACGACGACGACGGTGAAATTTCGAATGTAAGGTACAGTGAAGAGCATTTTTCGAATGTTAACAACTCCTCTCCTAATTTTTGCTTTTCAGCTGTTGATGATGTTGGTTTTAAAAAGTATCTTGTCTATTAAATCAAATTCGATAGGGTTTGATGAAATAAGTCCGGTTTTCATTAAAACTAAAGTACTTGAAAGAATTATGAGTTCTCGGATACAAATATTTCTTCAAAATAATAATCTATTGTGTGACAATCAATCGGGTTTTCGACCAAAACACAGTTGTACAACTGCTTTAATAAATGTGACAGAAGATATAAGACAAGCTTTAGACAATGATCAAGTAACTTTTCTTATCTTACTTGACTTTTCAAAGGCATTTGATATGGTTAATCACAATGTTCTCTGTAAAAAACTTCAAAGCCAATTCAATTTTTCTTCATCGTCCACAAAACTCATATCTTCTTACTTAAATTGTAGATCTCAAGCAGTTGTTTCTAATAATTCCACATCAGACTTTCTTCCACTATCCTCAGGTGTTCTACAAGGCTCGATTCTTGGCCCAATATTTTTTACTATGTACATTAATGACTTGCCTAAGTTTTTATTTAGTTCTTCGGTTGATATGTATGCAGATGATGTGCAGATGCGTAGAAGTTTTCCTTTGGGTCTAGTGAAAAACGCTGCCTGTGAAGTAAATGAAGATCTCGAAAGGATTCTTCAATGGTCTCGCATGAACGGTCTCCATTTAAACCCATCCAAGTCAAAATGTTTGGTTATTTCCAGAAAACCGGTAGATACTTCATATTTTCCGTATATTTATCTTAATAACAGTCCTATCGTTTTTGTGGATTCTGCAAGAAATCTAGGTATAACCACATCAGGTTGACTTTAGGTAGGGTTTACGCAGGTCTTCGCACACTTTGGGCAACACAGTCGGTAACACCTTTAAAAACCAGATTAGTTTTAGCTAAAAAAAAAATCATACCAATTATTATGTTTGGGTGTGAGCTATTTAATAACTGTGACTATGAACATAAGCGGAAACTCAATGTGGCATATAACAGTACGCACGCTATATTTTTGGATTGAAAAGATATGACCACATTTCCACTTTTTCAAAATCTATTTTTGGTATCACACTTGATGATATGGAAATCGAACCTTGACAAAACTGGATGTTCATAAGTGACCAACCCGCCAAAATAGTTGTAACCCGTAGGTGCAAACATGTTTGACAGGTGATATTGGCAGAAAGAGGACAGTTAGTCGCAATGCTTGGATTAATTAATGCTTCTGATGGCACCGTTCCTCCTGTATTTGTGATTCCTTGAGTCAAAATCATGTTACAAGGTGGTCCAAAAGGGTCACTGCGTCTAGCCAACCCAAGTAGTTGGATAACTGAAGAGAGTTTCTACAAGTCCATGGTCGACTTCATTCCTTCAGCCTCGGAAGAAGCCCCTTGTTTATTACTAGGCGACAACCATTCTAGCCACATGACAAGTAACATTATCAAGTTGGCTAGATATAATCATATAACAATATTAACGTTTCTACCTCTCTGCAGCCATCGTTTCCAGCCGCTTGATGTTGCGTGACGTTTTTCATCTTAATATGACCAACCTACGGACACGGAGCAATGAGTGAGTTACCATGTGCAGCTTTGATTATTGCCTTGGCTATTCAAAAAAACAAAAAAAAAACAGAAAAAACAAAAACAAAAAAATTGGTGGACAAAAAATGTGTTCCTTTTGTTTAATCATGTTAACTCTATGAAAATTGGCATCGGTTTGAGCAAAAATCAATACACACCTCACAAACATGTTGGTGCAGGCACCGAAAATTAAAAAAAATTTGATTTTGTTCAAACCGCTTGCGCAAAAATTCATCATCGCTAGACACTACTCAAACTGTTTGCACAAACATTTTTAAAACAACAAAATACATTCGTTTTCTCAAACAGGTGTAGTGTATGGGCCCTATTATATTTTTGAAAAGATATTTGAGTCGAAAATCTACTTTTACCAACTTTAAAAAATGTTTGTTTAGGGTTTTATTTTTTGTAAAAAACTGTCGATTTGATTTTTCTTAATATTTTACTGAATGTTGAAAAAAAGCCAATATCTCAAAGTTCTGAAAAGATGTTTAAGCCGAAAATCAATTTTTACCTACTTTTATCAGTTTTTTTTTTTTAATTTTTTGTATCAAAACTGTCAATTCGTTTTTTCTCAAAATCCTTCTGAATGTTGACAACAATATTAAAAAATAAAATAAAACTAGTTAAAAGACAATGTCTTAAAGTGTTGTAAAGTTATTTGAGTCAAAAAACAATTTATACTTACATTTATTAATTTTGTTCAGGTTTTTTTTTATAAAAAAAAACTGTGAATTTGATTTTTCTCCAAATTTTACCGAATGTTGAAAACAATATTTTTTATTATGTAAAAGAAGTTAAAAGCCAAAATCTTAAATTTTTAAAAAGGTATTTGAGTCGAAATTAAATTTTAACCAACTTTGAGTAATGTTTTTTTAGCTTTTAATTAAAAAAACTGTCAATTCGATTTTTCTCAAAATTTGACCTGATATCAAAAACGTAATTTTTGTTGATACAAATTTTTTGGAGATAAAACAATGTTTTGTTCGTAAAATTTTCTAGGTGACAACATTTTTTTCAGTTTTTTTGATTTATACAAAAAACGTTAATTGAATTTGTTTCCAAAAATATACTTGTTTGGTATCACTTTACAATATATGATATAAAATTTAATTCAAGTCTCTAGCGTCTAGCGTCTATTGGGTGGTGAGATATTTAGGGTTAACCAACATTGTCCCTTTTTTTAACTGGTATGGCAAAAAAACCACCCACGCAATTTCCTTGAGAGTCCTTTCTGCATCTTTTTCACTTTTATCTGTATAACAAAGTTTATTTTAGGTCAATATCTCGTCTGGTTCTTGAGCTATGGACTAAAAAAAACGTCGCAAACGTACATACACATGCACTCACAGGTACATATCTTTCTAAAAATGCTTTTTTTCTTTTCTAGGGACCTTGAACAACGAGAAATGTAGAAATGTAGAAATGTAAAATTTCTAGACGTTTTTAAGAATACGAAAATCTGGGCCTGTATATACTCGGTCTCGTAGATATGGTAACACAAGGACCCATATACACAGTATGTGTTTGTCCATCTTTCTGATCTATCAAAATATTCCCAGTTTCATTCCTCTTGCTCCATACAGAAGCGCAACAGTCCACACAGAAGCAGGACCTATAGTGGCTTACAACCACCAAAGTAAAATACAAAAGCGGAGCAAATACGAGTTTTGATGCGTCTGAAACTGTTTTCATACAATTGCAAACTCTTTTAATTAAAAGTCGTCAATAACATTTTGTTCTATCTCTGATTATCAGTCTTGATGGATAACCTCATTACCAAACCACTTTTTATCCTAGAGATTAACTCTTAGTAGTTGCATCCGTGTAGCAGTTATATCCATGGCATGATTGTTTAGGCTAAATCACAAACAGGCTTCAGCTTCGGCTTCGCCTGACGTTTACGAGTTCAGCCATAGGAATTTAATGCATGCTATCACAATGAAGCTTCAACCTCACTTTTTATTTGACAATTGTATGGAAATAACGTAATGTGACTCCAAACGGAAGCTCTAGTTCAAATTTTCTGAACATTTGCTTTGTCTGACAGCTCAACAGCTGTAAAAAGTTAACAAACAAAATACATTTGCTTTTGGAGGGATTCCCATTGGCTTTCATAAGCTGTGTAAACTACTTTCGATATGAATTTAATTTTTCGAATTCAAAACTCATATTTTTTTATTTTGAGAACAAAAATAACAGCTGCATATGACTATGACGAATGTGCCATTTCAGAAATATCATATTGGAATTTGGAAGTGTCATTCGAAGCAGGCCCAACGTAAAGCAGACGAAGCCGAAGCTGAAGCGTGTTTGTGTTTCAGCCATAAGTGCGTTAAACACAAACACACTTAGATGAGTTTTTACTCACTTCATCGCTTAAAAATGTTCTTTAATGTTTTGTAAAGGAGGCTAACAAAATTTCAATAACTTATTATGTATCTTAACCTTACATTTACAGATTTCAATTGCTTAAGTGACAACTTTAGTTATCAAATAATTTAAGAACACTGTTTCCCAGCACGGTGTGCTCTAACTATTTAATTTGGATGACTCACTACATATGTGAGCATTAAAGACATGATAGCTCTCATCTATAGAAGAATCGAAGATTCAAAGAAAGATATAAGATCTGAAATTAAAGAAGTGGGAACTAACGTCGCTGAAGTTGGATCAAAGATTGATAAAATCAATGAAAAAGTTTACGAAATAGAAGAAAAAATTAGTAAACACGAAGAAAAAATTTGTATTTTAGAATGCCAACTACGAAGAAAGAACGTTATTCTTCTCAATTTTGAAGAAATTGAAAAATCAACAACTGAACTCGAGCAAATAGTGCTACAAATTTTAAGTGAAGTCTTCAAAATTGAAGTTTCATTGAAAGATCTTGACTTTGTCTATCGTCTTGGAGTTCAAAACTAAAACTCGACCTATCAAAATTGGATTATTGGCTTCTTGAAAAAGCGAATACCTTAAGAAACATGAATGGCAACGCAGAAGTAAAAGTCAAAAACAACAGGCTGATTGTAGATGGTAAAACATTAATAGCAGAAGAAATTTCCAATATAAAGAGACACCCTAAGCAAAACAAAAGAAAGCTTTCTGATGATGACTTTGAAAAAGATTCAGATATAGCGAGGAGCTCGTCCAAAAAGAACCGTAGACCACAAACAAAAAATAAAACTTTCTCATCGTCATCACCATCGTCGTCATCATCCCCCCTGATGAAATATGTCCTCAAGAAAACCGTCACTATGGGTCAAAGTGCCGGCGCTAAAAATGGTAACCAATTTGCTGTAGATAACTTCGAAAAAACAACAAATTAATAACAACTAACGAACAATCCACCACAACAAATGCCAAAAGTCAACCCAAGCGAGCCAATTATTAACAACGAAGACAATTTTATAATGGATAAACTGAAGAATAAACCTCCAACCGGTCGGCCAGCGTGGAGGATTTCGGCCAACACCCCCCTTTTATAAATTTGCGGAAAGCATCTCACTTAACAAAAAACATACAAACAAAAACTACTTTACTAATAAAAGCAATACAGATACGAAACCCTTATACGTAGCAACTCTAAACACACTAACTCTCCAATCAAAAGAAAAAATTGTTGAACTAGAAAACACGCTTAATAAGATACACTGGGATATAATCGGTTTAGCAGAAGTAATACGACAATAATACAAGAACTCAACAACGGAAATATATTTGCTTGCTTCGGAACTAAACAAGGTCTTAACTGCTTTTACGAAACTATTCCTTTAAAAAGATCACGTTTTGCTTCAAATGCACCACCATGGTTTGATACGCGTATTAAAAACTTAAAAAATAAAAGGAACAAAGCTTGGGTAAAATATAACATAACTAGAACTGACGATGATTACAGAACTTTGTTAATTCTAAAACAACTCTTTTCTGATTATTCTAACATTCTATATGACAATTACATTTGTAAAATAGAACATGGTATTAAATCTAATCCAGATAGTTTCTGGAATTTCGTTAATAATAAAAGGAAAACGTGTGGCTATCCGAATTCGATGTCAAATAATTCGTCAACTAGTCATGATCCAAAGATTATTGCAAACATGTTTGCTAATCAATTCAAAGTAGCATTTGAAGAATCAGACTTTAATAATTCCTCTTCTTTTTCTTCTTCTTCTTACAGCTTTACTCATTTAAACGCAATTAATTTTGAAATAAGTGAAGACACAGTTGCTCAACATATTTTAAAACTCGATGAGTGCTTTACTCCAGGCCCCGATGGTGTTCCATCTTATATATTAAAAAAATGTGCTTCTTATTTGTCATATCCGTTATGTGTTCTCTTCAATGCATCCTTAAAAAGTTCAATTTTTCCTGTTATCTGGAAAAGTTCATTTATTATTCCCATACACAAAAAAGGCCCAAAGAATGAAATAATGAACTATAGGCCCATTGCGAAACTATCTGTGATACCTAAACTGTTTGAGTCAATTGTGAGTAATGTTCTTTCTTTTCATTGTAGTTCTCTTATTTGCGATAGCCAGCATGGCTTTGTCAAAAAGAGATCCACTGTAACTAATTTATTTAACTTCGTGTCCTTTTGTCTAGATGTATTTGAAAAACGCGGGCAAGTTGATTGCGTATTTACTGACTTTAGTAAAGCCTTTGACAAGTTATCTCACAATACACTAATTCTAAAATTATACCATCTAGGATTTAACAACAATTTTATAAATTGGATTTCTTCATACTTAAAAAATCGTCGTTATTCTGTCTTGTTTCGTAATGAAAGTTCAATTCAATTTGTTGTCAATTCTGGCGTCCCTCAGGGCAGCCACCTAGGTCCTATTTTATTTGTTTTATTTATTAACGACTTGGTTTCAAACTTAAAAAACTCGTCTGTCCTTATTTATGCTGATGACATTAAGCTTTTCAAAAGTATAAAATCCTCCTCTGATTGTTTATTATTACAAGAAGACTTAACAATATTTAGGGAATGGTGCGATAAAAACCGACTTGGTTTAAATGTTGACTATATGTTTGATTATTGTCCGTTATGTAAAGTTTCTATGTTTTCTGACTTAGGTATTATTCTAGATCCCAAATTATCATATAATGATCATTTAAGTTATATAATTAAAAAAGCCAATAGGGTTCTTGGATTCATTAAAAGATTCGGTCGTGATTTTCGGGATCCTTATGTTCTTAAACTTCTATTTATTTCGTTTGTTAGACCAATTTTAGAATACGGCTGTGTGATATGGTCACCTTATTACTCAATACATGTTTCAAGAATTGAAGCGATCCAAAAAAGGTTTCTGCGTTTCTGTCTTCGGTCTCTTCCATGGGCAAGGGAAAATCTATTTCCTCCTTATTCTCAAACACTAGCTTTGATCAGCCTCCCTTCTTTGACTAACCACAGAAAGTATTTACAATTTTGTTTTATTGTTGGGATTATTAATGGTTCGATATCATTACCATCAGTTCTAAGTAAATTAAATTTCAGTTTCAGTCGTGCAAGTTTAAGGCGACAGCAACCTATTATTCAAATATTTAGCAGATCAAACTATGGTGTATGTAGCCCCCTCTCAATCAGTTAATAACAATTTATAACGAATTTCATTTTTGTTTAGAATTTGTAAATGATAATATAAAATGTAAACAATTTAAACTTATGTTTTTCAACAATATTGTATAATAAATATAAATTATGATATTAGATATTATTAGATTATAAGAATTTTTTTAAATATTGTTAACGTTAGATTTTAACGAATTAAATTAAATAAATAAATAAGGTCTTTATGGCGTCGGTTTCCTTATAAACAAAGTGTTAAAAAAGAATATTCAAGAAATTAAAGGATTTAACGATAGGATAATAGGAATGAAAGTCAAAGTAGAGAATTGTAACATATCCATCATACAAGTCTATGCACCAACTGAGAAAGCAACTGATGACGAGATGAATCGCTTTTACAAGACACTGGAAATAGCGACAGCACACTTTAAAACAGAGATTTTACTGATAATCGGTGATTTCAATGCTAAATTAGGTTTCAGGAAAAATGGCGAAGAAACCATTATGGGAGAATATGGCTACGGTAATCAAAATGAAAGAGGTAGTCGTCTTATCCAATATATTTGCCAACAAAAACGTATAGTTGGAAACTACTCGTTATTTAAAAAGAAACCGCAAAATCAATGGACCTGGAATTCACCAGGCCAAAAGTACAAAAACCAAATAGATTTTATTCTTTGCAATAAAAAATCAATCCTTAAAGATGTGTCCGTACTTAATAACTTTCAATTCGAATCAGATCATCGGATAGTACGCGCGGAGTTGTTAATCAACCATAAAACTTGGCAACTTCATAAAACTACAAGAAAAGTATTAACAAAATCGATAAGTACAGATATAATCAAAAGTTATAATGCTGATCTTCAACAACGATATAACATTATATCAAGGTTAAATGAACCTACTCAAATAGCATATAACAAAATGGAAAATACTATAAAAGAATCTGCAGACAGGTATATTCTCACTGCTGTATCTCAAAAACAGCAAAAACTATCGATTGAAACTCTAAATATGATAGCACTTTGTGATAGTATTCGAAAAAAGACCAATCTAAATGCCCAAGAAAAACAAGATATGAAAAATATACGGAAGAACATCAAAAAACGTTGTCAAGAAGACATCCAAAAATTCAATGACAACCTCTTAAAGACAGTAATCGAAGAAACGAGATCAATTAAAAAGGCAAAGTATGCAATCCAAGAGTATAAAGAGTGGATAACAGCAATGGCGGATAGTGATAAAAGAATTCACGAAAGAATGAATATTAACCAAATAACTACAAACTTCTACATTGATCTATACAAAACACGCATAGTAGACACTGATGATATATTTCTAGAGCGACAAAACCAGGAAGAAGATTTTCCACTATTTCTTAAAAGTGAAATAGAGCGAGCAATAAATAGTTTAAAGAATGAAAAAAGCAAAGGAAACGATGGGATATTAGCTGAATACCTAAAGTTCGGCAACTTTTCACTGGCCAACTGGTTGACTACTATTTACAATCAGGTTTTGGTCACCGATGAAGTCCCACCCAATGGACGAAATCCGAAATAACTCTCATACATAAAAAAGAGAACAGGGACGATATCAACAATTATCGCCCGATAAGCATAGTATCATCGATATACAAGGTTTTTGCGAAGTGTTTATTTGAGAGAATGAAAACCACTCTTAATTTAAATCAACCTTTTGAACAAGCCGGTTTTAGATCAGGTTTTTCAACAATAGATCATCTACAAACCGTTAAACAAATAATAGAAAAATGCAAAGAGTATAACATCACAATATACTTTGCCTTCATCGATTTTGCAAAAGTGTTTGACACAGTAGAGCAAAGATTTATTTGGAAGGCCCTTCTCAATCAAGGTGTAGACGAAAAAATAGTTCGAATCCTAAAGAAAATGTATGACAGGAGCACATCCCACATAAAAACGGAATGCATCGGATCAGATTTTAAAATATCGCGAGGTGTAAGGCAAGGAGATCCAATTTCACCAGCACTCTTTTCCGCCGCCTCAGAAGGAGTATTTAGAAAGCTAGACTGGGAAGAAAAAGGATTGAAGATAAATGGCAAATGTCTCTCAAACCTCCGATTTGACGATGACATTATAATTATCGCAAACAGCAGTGAAGAACTTCAAACGATGCTAAACGAACTGTGCTCGGAATGCGGAAAATAATGACAAATGGTGCTTATGATCCAGTTAGTGTTAATAACAATATATTAGAATACGTTGAACACTAAACATAACTTGGTCAGATTATCTCATTCAAAGACAAAGAAAAAAAGGATATAGAGCAGCGAATGACGAACGCTTGGTTCTGGAACGTTAAGCATCTTCTTACATTGAATATTTCGAATAAAACAAGGAAATATGTGTTTGACTCAACAGTTCTTCCAGTCCTCACCTATGGGTGCCAAACTTGGCAAGTCACGAAAAACACTAAAATGAAACTCCAATCATGTCAGAAAGCAATGGAGAGAGCTATTTTGAACGTTCATATTGCCTAGCAAATTAACCATCAGAATATAAGAAGTCAAACTAATTTTGAAGACGTTAGACACAGGCTTAAGAAACTCAAATGGGAATGGGCAGGACATGTAATACGTACACCTGATAATCGATGGACAAAATTAGTAACCGAATGGATACCCTTAGAAAGCAAAAGAAGCGTAGGTGGACAACATAAACGCTGGAAGGATGACATCCGAAAAATATGCCCACTTTATTGGAGAGAAGCACTAGATAGAAGAAGATGGAGAAGTCTGGGGGAGGCTTATGCTCAGATAACTTAAAATTATACCTCTCTTTTCAAATAATGTATATATTTAAATTAGTTTTAAACCTTCATTGAATTATTTGTTTCTTGTAATTTAATTAATTTTACGTACACATACTTGTTTAAATGTAATGTAAATATATTCAATCAAATGGTAATTATAAAATTATTGTAAATTTTAAAGTATCAATGAGTGAATAAAGCTTGGAATAATAATAATAATAATTGAAAGAATACAACAGTTTTTTTTAAGGTAAACAAATAATTTGGGAAGAAACGTTTGTATGGCACTCACAAATTACACGTTTCAGAATCTCTTTTCACATCAAATCTCAAGAGATTCAAACCTTTTATATCAATAAATATGAAGCGTTAATTATGTTTTTCAATATAGCCATTAGTTAAACAAAAGTGTCACTTTTGTTCTTTTTGGAACATTTATATTATTAAAATTCGTGTTTAAATCTCAATTCTAGAGCATTAAAAGTAGATTTAATTAATTTTTTAATGTCTTTTAAGATCTTTTGTATTCAGCAGAAAATCAATTAAATTGATTTTAATTAGAACTTGCTAATGTCTTACAAAAAGTCTGTTCAAAAATATTTTCCACATTTTAAGATTTAAAAATTAAACATATTTTTGTTTCGAAAATCATTTTAAATTTTGTCTTAAAACTATTTTTGGTAGATACGCACTAAATAAAATTTTGTAAACAAAATTAATATTTAAAAAAAAATGACATGAAATGAGCTTGCATAAAAAAAGATTTTTGAAATCGGTTGAGAAACCTTAAACTAAAATTAAGGTCTAAGAGGGGTACCCTTCTGGAACCATACCAAAATAGCTTTTTACTGTACAAAGAAGCCAAGTAAAGAATACAAAATTTAGAGAAAGCTTTAAAAAAATAACATATTTTTAAATTGACGATTTCTTGACCTTGAATGTTTTTTTTTTGAATTGGATAATGGCTGAATATCCGATTCATATTATGCTATTGGTCCAGTCTTCAGGTAAAATTAGTACTTTTCGCAACAAAGTTTAAGGAAGTAAAATACAAATTTTTCTTCCACCATTGTGAGCGAAAGTGTTTACTACGCTGTGCCAGCTAACATCAACAGCCGAATCTTCTTATGTAAGTAAGTAAGTAAGTAAGTAATTCATTTATTAACAGTTTTTTTAAAATAAATACATAAATATTTGTTTTTGAATTTAAAAGCTTTGGCTTTGCCGTCAGCTCGACTAGCAACTTAAATTTTTATAACATTGGTAAACTTTGTTTTAAATTTCAGTTTTAATTATATATTGATTTTTACATACATATATGCATTTACTTGTTTAATCATATTCACTCATAATCAATTTTCTAAATCTGCAAATTTCCTTCAGATAGTTGACAAGATTTTTCCAATCTGGTCCATTCAATATTAAAATTGTCTCTTGTAGAGTGAGAGAGAATTTTTGAAAATCTGAGAATCTCTTGTATCTGAAAATTGGACATACGCTTATAAAATGGAAGCAGTCTTCTTTGGATTTATGATTGCAGAGTGTACAGAACTGGTTGAAACTCCCATTGTATGGTCTACCGTTGAGACATAAGACTTCGCATCTAGCTTTAAAAATCAAAGAAATATCTTTGTAGCTTAAAGATTCATTGAAATAGTTATTGTTATTTAGATTAAATTGTAACTGGCTATATAATATTCGACTTTCTGATTCAATAGCTGTTTTTATAAATTGATTCCGAACCGAGTCTTCATTAAGCTGGATAATTTTATACATTTTTTCCTTAACATCAAGAATGTTACTTGCATTAATTTGCATATCTTCACCAAATGAAGAGGCAATTCGTTGCCATTTGTCATGCCACCAGTCTTTGTTCCTTATTTCGTAAAGCAACATTATTTTGCTCAGTCGCTCATCTGGGAAACCTAAGACTTTAATAATATAATCCGCTTGTAGTTTCAATGTACTTGTAAATAATTTTGGTAAGCCAGTTTCCAAGTAGATCGCATAGTTCGGCGTGTTGATTGGTAGGTTGAAAATTTGTTTGATAAAACTCCTCTGAAATTTCTCAATTTCCTCATACTCTTCCATTCCCCAAACTTGAGCTGCATAACATAAAGTGGACTTCACAACTGAATTAAAAATTTGGTATTTGGTAGATAAATATATAAGGTTGTTTGAGAAGACCTTTCTCCATGTTAAGTTTATTAGACTTTGTGATGTTTTGGCTTTAATGTCAAGGTGCTTACTAAAATTCAGCAGTGGGTTGAGGTTCACTCCAAGATATCTATATTCGTTTGTCACTTCCAAACTTCTTCCTTTGTACTTCCAATTTATTCCAACTTCAGTCCGATTGGATCGCGAAAAGATCATTATTTTTGATTTTTCTGTATTGATTTCTAATCCCCATTTATCGCAGTATGCAGACAGTCGGTTTATCATCAATTGAAGATTTTCTTTCGATTCCGATAGTATGACCATGTCATCAGCATAAAGTAAAGCATTTATCCGGATTCCCGCTATTCTAATTCCTCCAGGTAAGTCGTTAACTATGTCATTAATGAATAGTGAAAATAAAAGTGCACTAAGCGGACATCCTTGTTTGACACCAGAATCAGTACTAAACCATTCAGAAAAATGCGCTCCATCCCAGACGTTAGCTTCTGTGTTTGTATACATATTTTTGATGACATGTACAAATCTGGTTTAAACACCGATCTGCGAAAGTTTGTATATTAAAGCATTGCGATTTACCAAATCAAACGCTGCTTTGAAGTCAACAAACATCGAATAAACCTTTTTATTTCTTGCCTCAAATGCTTTCACTATCGATGACAGAGTAAAGATTTGGTCAACAGTGGAGTAATTTTTCCTAAATCCAGCCTGGAAGTCAGATAATATCTTTTTCTCTTCTACCCACTTTTCCAAACGATCGACAAGAACTCCGCAAAATACCTTAGCTATAATATTCATTAAAGATAAACCTCTGTAGTTTGAGACGTCATTTACGGAACCTTTTTTATGTATTGGGAAGATAACCGATCTTTTGTACGAGGAAGGAACTTCCGCTTTCGTAAGAATTTTGTTAAAAGCACAACAAGTTGCATCTTAAAACTTTGCGATGAATTCTTAAAAAATTCGTACGGTACACCATCTTCACCTGGTGCTTTATTATTTTTAGCTTTTCGTAAAACTGTTTCTATTTCAGTCAAAGATATATCGGTGTCTAATATATCATTGGTGATGAGAGGTTCAGCATAAGTAAACATTAAGTTAGAGTTTGTTTGAAGAAGGTTCGAGAAATGAGAAGAAAGATTAGCGGCGGATACACCTGTGCCAATTATATGTTGAGTACCATTAATATTTTTTGCAAGTTTCCAAAATTCCTTTGTATTCTTTGTTTTGCCAAGTGATTGTGCTTGTTCATTTTCAAAAATAAGTTTCTTTTCATAGCATAGACGTTTATACTAAGAATTCAACTGCATGTACCATTTACGTAATTCTTCATTGTCGAATCTCTTAAATGCTTTTAAAAGAGCAAATGATTTTTGTCTTGCTCTCATACACTCGTTATCAAACCATTTTTGTTTGAACGCTTTCCTTACATTGTTGCTTGATTTGCTCCCGGCATTTCTTATGCAATTTATAAGTTCAATTGATAGAGTATCTGAAGACTCGATGTCAGTTGGGATTCTTGAGTGACAGATATCCAGTTTGTGTCGAAAAGTTCCCTCTTCGTCTTCTCTCCATTTAAGTCGGGGTAATAGATTTAGATTTGTTTGATGTGAGCCAGGTTCTGTTTTCCATTCTACGGTGATTGGCATATGATCAGAGAAATACCTGTATGGAACCTCAAACTTATTTATGAGTTTAATCCAATCATTGTTCACCATACAGTAATCAATCACTGATTTGCCTGATCCTCCAATAAACGTATATTGACCATCTAGGTCACCCTTGGTGCATCCATTCAACAGAATAAAATCATACAGTTGAAGCATATCGAGTAGTGCAGTACCATTTCTATTGCATATTAAGTCTTTGGATGTTCTAGAGTTAACGTTCAAACAATCATTGTTGATATTTCTTAAGGTAGTTATTTGATTGCAACTTGTTCTAGCATTGAAATCTCCAATTAATAATATACTCTCATTTGCATGAATAGAGAGATTATCATTTAGTTGTTCAAAATCTTCTGTCCACTTATTACAATTTAAATATAGAGGCATTGTATACATGTTGTTAGTTTTTAATAATTTAATTACAGTTGTTTCTTGCATAACAGTAAAATCGTATAATTCAAGATGTGATGTTTTTATACCAAAAACACAACCTCCACTTGCACGTCCTTTAATAGATGTTTTAATAGCAGGAATCCAATGTAGTTTATATCCATTGAAATACTTTATAAATTGACTTGTATTTTCTATTGTTACATGTGTTTCAAAAAGGAAAAATATTTCAAAAGTTTTGACAAAGTTGAAAAAATCTACAAACAATAATTTACTTTTCAGACCAGATATGTTATACGCTAATATTTTACAAAAACTATTAATTAAAGAGCTGACGGCATATAATTCTCAATTTCTTGATACACTACTACTACTACCATTGCTACTACTTTGTTGAAGTGGCATCCCTGGTGAAGCATTAGGTGGTATTGATCTACTACTTTCATCTTGACGTCTACGAGTATTTGGCTGCTTTGTGAAGTCCAGCTGTCCAAACATTTGTTGTAGTTCACTTTCGCCATCATTGCCATTAATTTCAAGCTTATTATTATTATTCAAATAAAAGATTTTATTTTCAATATGAAGAGTGTTGTTTTTAATTAACACCAAAGCATTTGGTTTATATTGTTTGATAATTTTTCTATATTGTAGCAAAATTCTTCGTTTTAACTGCATATGCTTAGTTAGATCTCGTTGGATGTAAACACCTGTGTTCTTCAGTCTAGCGGAGTTCTTAAGCATTTTTAATGCAATTTCGTTGCAACCAGTGTTTAGTTTCATTTTTATTATGTTGTTGTTTCTGCTTATTTTTATGGGTTTTGGAATTCCTTGTATATCTGTTTTATCTAATAGCAACTGAGTAATGCATCGAACTTTTTCTTCCGGGTCAGTGCATTCAGATGGAAGGGAGAAAATAATATTTTTACCCTTAAGCTCACGGCTTTGTGCTTCGAGTTCTTCCTCTAGCAATACGCATCTTGCCTCGAATTGATGAACTTTCTGTGCTAAGTCTTCATTTTGTTTTCTCAAGAAGGTTATCTCTGTATTTAGTGCATTGAGATCCTCTTTAGATGCCAAGTTCGCAGTTGCCTTTTGGAGTTCGGTATGCAGGGAATCATCGATGATGTATTTAATTTTTTGCAAATCTGAATCTGTTATGGACATATTTGAGTTATTTTTAAAAATTTTTACTGATCTATTGTTATCGTTGGCGTTTTGTTCGATGCCGTCGGGTGACGTTAGACAGCTCTTACGCTTATTGTTCATCAGATCCAGATGTCAAGCTTGCAGATATTTTAAGTAATTTCAACTTTTAAAATGTATTACCTGTTTTATAAATCTGAGCAAGTTTTGCAGATAAGAATGTACAAATAAATAGATGAATATATATATTTTTAACTTTTAAACTGATTTTTAATAAAATAAAATACGGAGAAGATAATTGTTTACAATTTTTCACTTTCACAGCAGCGTTGCCAGTCAATCTTCTTATGTTCAATACTATTACAACGAGGTCTTATACAAGGGAGCTCGAATCAACAGAATTGACATTATCGTGATAAGAACTCGTTCAAGGTCAAATTGCGAGGGCGTTCTATCGGAGCGACGAGTACTCGCTTAAGCCTTCATTCCTCTTTCTAGATAAATGGGGTCTGATAAAGTATAGATTAGCAGTTCCACTAATCTACCACGTCAGATCAAGAACAGGGGATAGGCGACTCCTGTACAATCGGGACGTCTCATGGCACAAGACGGAGCAGAGCTCCTTCGGTTCAGTATAGAGCTATTACCGAACGAGATCGAATTGATAGGGTGAAGCATGAGAACCAGTTTTGGTGCTTTTAATAGGAACTTGATAGTGGGTAGTTGGGATTTAAACCTTGGGCGGCTAACATACCTGTTTTATGGTTTTAGGTTTGAGTTTCAAGTAGATTACGCATAGTGGCACAATATTGGCTCACAGGAATGTTTCAGCGTTGTAAGTCACTAAGCCCTACGGATTAAAATGCGTTTAAAATGTAAGATGTCTTTGATTTTAGACATTTGACCATTGCTGACAATTTCTCAATTTCTTTGCTGTCATAGTTTAATAAAATCAGTTACGCAGCATTTTAAAAGATAATTTACCTAATTTTAAAAGATTTTAAACATTTAACTATCTCTTTCCAATTTCATAAAGCTAAAATTACTCAATGGCTACTTCAATTTTCATCAATTTGATAAATCCATATATATTCTTATAAGAGTAGTGGATAGAGTGGTCCAGGCAACAGTTCCAATTAAAAGACCTGTTTAAGCGCATTTGATTTGTTTATTTCAGGATCTGTCAATTTTTAGACATGTTTGGATGCTCTTTTGGCGTTTTTTTTAATTTAGTAAATTGCTAATTAGATAGCAAGTTGCTAACTACTGAATTGTTAAATCCTTAAATTTATGTTTTTATAACGGAAAATGAAGCAGGAATATCTCATGTGGTAAAGAATGAACCTTTAAAGTCACTTTAACCAGCATCATGAAAAAGGAAAGTCATATCGGAAGAAACTACATTTTGAAGGTTTGCAAGTATTGTAAAGCTTTCTTAAACTACAAAGAATTGTGACAATGAAATTGTAAGACTTTTGACAAAATATGCCAACAAAGTGAAATCATTCTAAAGTACCTATTTGGGCATTGTCAACTCATTGGCATCTATTGTTAGACCACTTATAGATCTAACAGTTTTCTTAGATCTTACAATCATCTGCATACTTATCTTAAGTGATTAAGTCAAATCCCTTCTTAATTGTGCAAACAAATTATTAGAAATTTCAATCTCATTATCTTTTCAAAATACCTCAAATATCTACATATCTAGAATATATTAAGAAACACTCTTAAATTGAAATTTTCATACGTATTTATTTTTATTTATTTTTCTGAAATATTATTTAATTTTCTACTTCACTGCTGACAATTAAAATTTGGTTTTGAATTTAGCTTCAAGCAAATCCCATCGTAATTCCACAAAATAAAATTATATTAACCACTGACTTCACTCTAAATCTTTTTTTTTTAATTTTCGCATTAAAATTCTACCAATTACCACAAACCCTTACTCACACTCGTTCCATATCCATTCAAATTCAATTTAAAGTGTCTGCAAAGTGCGATAAATATAAAACCCCTGCCAATTATTCAAAACATAACATATGTTATCTTGCAGATAAGTTGCCTTATTTTTCATACGTACACATAAATACATATTTGAAAGAGACATCATAATATATAGACTTAACAACTTTTGAGTTATTTACAAAATTTATCTTTCTTAAACCACAGGATAATTCTCAATCAACAATATGGCTTTGAAAGAAATGACTAAATACAAATAAAAAAAGGAAAAAGAAAACAGGAAGGAATCAATCTTCACCTTTTCTATAATATCGAGATACATAATCATCGACATAAAAAGAAAAGAAAACTCACTCTCTCCAACTCAAAAACACAAAATCAAGCATCAATTCCCAAAACGTATTCCTTTCTTTAGGTTGACAACGCAACGCCAACGAATCAGACTTTCCTATATCTCTTGGGTAAAAGAATGCGTGCGTAAAGTGAAGGAAAGGTATTTTATAACCACCGCAGAGCCACCGACAATACATAACCACATCATAGCATCCGATGGGATTTTCAAAAAATAAAATATACCTAAAAAATATATGTATGGATATAAAAATTCCTATTTAGCAATATCAACATAATATTCGCAAACATTTCCCCCTAGACATGGGAAGTCTGGCCCCAGGGGAGTTATTTTGCAATTTAACCCTTGATTTGTATCGTCAACATCAGGGATTGGAAAAAAAGTACAATGAAATGCCCGCAAACCTTGAAATATCATCTATGGTCACGTATTCAAAATTTGGGGTGACCATATTATAGAAAATGGGATTTGTTTTTTAAACTCATTTATATAGTTACTTGATAATTGTTTCTTAAAAATGTGGTCTTCGATTATCTTTAAACGGTGTTCTTCTAATTACTTAATTAATTTTAATACTCATTAAGGCCATTAAAGCTGAGGATTTTATGCAACTTCTCTTTTCCTTAAAATCCATACCCAATGTTTCGCTTGTACCAACATACTCCTCATTCTTTATTTGAATCAATTTTCAATAGCGGTTGGCCCCCTAATATTTTCGTAGAAGAATTAACGGTCTCTACTACCAAAATGTAAGAGGGCTAAACAAGAAATATTTTTAATAATTCTCAGTAGAAAGATATGAGAATTTCTTTTCATACTTGAGAGCCTGTCTACAGACTATATTTAATAATGTTCAAACCAGAATTCTAAATTACTTGGACTTACTTAACGAAGATTAATCTTCTTGACCAAATGGAATTCTTCCAATTGTCTTAGAAAAATTAAATCATAACTAACATCCCCTTCTCTGAGCTGGAAACGAAATATCAGAAAATTGAAACGAGCAAAAGGAGAGGAATACATAAACGAAGACGAGAAAACTGTGCCAGCAAAGAAACAGCGTAAAAATAAAAATAAACAATCATTTTAGTTGACCAACGCATTACCCGTGGTGTTCAAATGGTAGACATGTGCATTCAAGAGGTTGTGCAATCTTGAATGTCCACATGTTTTTTCTCAAAACCCACCTCTGTCTATCAACTCCTACTCTCACCTCCCCGCGTTGAACACTCGGGTGCCTAGTACCTCAACTGGAGATTGGGTTCTAACCCAAGTGTTTCCACAAAGGCACCTCAACTTATCCAGATGGCAGCAGACGAATTCTCGAGATGGAATCAAAGTTCCAGTAAGGTTGAACTTTTGAGTCAACACCTTATAGGGCTTCTTCGGCACATTCTGAACCCAGGCCTGTAAGGAGCGGTTTCTCCAGCTCCCCGTCCTTGGAGTTAAGGATCTGGATTTCCAGGCTGGGGGTTGTGCCGTCGGGGTGACATCCTGACCACGTACAAAATACCTTAGTTGCGAAGCACCAACAATCTTCGGATACCGACGGATTCACTGTTGACAACCCACGCAAACGAAATAAGGACAACAAACTTCCGATCTGTTCGTGGAATGTTAGGTCCCTTAACTGCTGCAATTAAGATATTACCGCCATCCAAGAAGTGCGATGGGATGGACTGGGCAAACTCAAACTAAAAGACTGCGATGTATACTTCGGCGACTGCTACCGAGAACAAAGACAGCGTCTATTTGGGTGTGGATTTGTTGTTGGAACTAGACTCAGGCAAAAAGTCTTGAGTTTCAACAGTGTGAGCGAGCGCATCACGACAATCCGCAACAAGCCTAAATTCGCGAATATAAGCCTTATATGCGCGCATGCTCCAACAGTGGAGAAAGATGAAGACACCAAAGACATATTCTTTGATCTCTTGGACAAGACATATGAGCAGTGCCCTGGCTATGACATTGAAATTGTTTTAGGAGATTTTAATGCCAAGCTAGGAAGAGAAGACATCTTTGGTGGGATAATCGGAGATACAGCCTGCACGACACCATCTCCGACAACGGATTCAGGCTGTTCCATTTCGCTGCGGGGCAAGACGTTCTGGTAGCTAGTACGCAGTTCACACATCTAAATATCCACAAGGGGACATGGAAGTCTCCTGATCAATCAACTTGCAACCTGATTAACCACATTGCGATTGACGCACGACACTTCTTGTTGCAGCCATGGTACGGCTACAGATATCCCAGCTAAAACAAGGAAGTACTATGAGAAGTTTCGACGTTAGACGGCTACAATCGCAAGAGACTGCCATATATTTTTCCCATTGAGTCTCTTGTAGCCTCTTAAGAAGTCCTATGCTGCATGCATAGTGGCAACATTGGCTTGCAACCATCAGAGATACTGCCTCTGAAGTGCTAGGTTTCACACGGCCATCACAGCGAAGCTCTGGGTTTGACGACGAATGCCGACAAGCGCACGCAGCGAAACAACAGGCATACAAAACGTCGCTGCACAAAAGGACTCGAGCTCTACGAGCAGAAGAGAAGAGAGGAACACCGGCTTCTTAGATGGAAAAAAAGAGAGCATGAGAAGCGCGCGATCGAGGAGGTAGAGGGATGTCACAATAGGAATGAGGTTCGTAAATTTTACCAAAAGGTAAAAAAAACCTCCCAAGGGTACCAGCCACGAACTGAAGCCTGTAAAGAAGTTCTTGGGAACATCGTAGTAGAAACGCAGTCGATACTGAGAATATGGAAGGATCACTTCTTCAAATTATAAAGCGGCGATGACGAACCGAATTCCGCTTTAAATGAGATAGAACCATCAACCTCGGCGATGCTGACGGCATTGCTGCCGAACTATTCAAAGCAGCAGGTGATGACTTGGTATCGAGCATGCACCAACTCATATGCAAAATATGGTGGGAAGAAAGCATGCCCGATGAATGGAATCTCAGCATAGTATGCCGGATACATAAAAAAATTGCTCCAACTACGGAGGCATTAGTCTCCTTAACATAACGTATAAGATCCTCTCTGCCGTATTATGTGAACGTCTGAAGCAATACGTCAACAACCTGATTGGTGCTTATTAGTGTGGCTTCAGACCAGGAAGGTCCACTATCGACCAAATATTCACACTACGGCAGATCTTGGAAAAAACCCAGGAGCTTCAAATCGATACCCACCATCTATTTATCGATTTTAAATCCATGTATGACAGCATCTATAGGGAAGAGCTCTACCGAGCAATTTCTAGTTTTGGCATCCCTGTCAAACTTATCTGATTGTGCAGAATGACGATGGAGAATTCACGCTGCTCTATCAAGGTCGGAAAAGATCTTACCGATGCATTTAATGTCAAAAAAAGGTTTTAGACAACGCGATGCACTGTCATGCGACTTCTTCAACATCGTTCTGGAAAGAATTGTGCAAAACTCAACCGTCAACATTAGAGGCACAATCTTCTAAAAGTCCTAGGAACCGCTATTAACACAAACAACGACACCAGCGCTGAAATCAAACGAAGAATAACTCTTGCAAATCGCTGCTTCTTAGGACATAGAAGGCAATTGAGAAGTAAAGTCCTCTATCAAGCATCTTAAATCACCATCTATAAGACACTCATCATCCCGGTTCTCATTTATTTCGCTGAGGCCTGGACCCTGTCAAAGAAAGATGAAAGTGTCTTAGGATGCAACGAGAGAAAAATTCTTCGGGTGATTTCTGGTCCCGTAGGCATAGATGGAGAATGGAGGAGAAGATATAACGACGAACTGCACGGGCTGTAAGGCGACACTGACCTAGTTAGCGGAATTAAAGTCCAACGGCTTAGATGGTAGAGGAACAACGCGACTCAGGTGGCGCACGCAGGTGGGAGAGAACCTCAACCAACTTGGCGTGCGAAACTGGAGACAGCTAGCTAGGGACCAAGCAGGCTGGAGACACATGTTGGTTGAGGCCCAGATGCGCCCGCGAGTTCATAATTACCAGAACTGAAGTACTTTTAGTTCGTATTGAAGCATCTTCTTGACCGCAAATACTGAAACTGGTGGAACCGAATGGAAACTTAAGAAGAATTGAGAATACTGCTGCTACACCTGCGTGCGCCGCCTGAGTCTTGGTCTTCCTCTACTGCGCCGTCCTTTGCGATCGGATTCTAAGACCTTCCGGGCTGGAGCGTTGATGTTCCATCTTGGTAGTTGGACTTTTATTCTATTGACCAGAATAACCTGTTTGTCGTTGTATCTATTTCTCCACTTTCCATCTATGAAGACGGGATCAAAAATCACCTATAAAATTTTTTTGCGGAGTGTCTTAAGACGCTCTTATCTTTCATTGACAGGGTCCAGGTCTAAGCGTCATAAATCAGAAGTGGAATAATGAGTGTCTCATAGATGGCGATTTTAGATGCTGGAGAAAGAACTTTACTACTCTATTGCCTTCTAAGTCGAAAAAAGGCAGCGATTTGCAGGAATTATTCATTGTTTGATTTCAGCTCTGGTGTCGTTGTCTGAATTTATGGCGGTGCCTAGGTAGACAAAGTCCTTTACTACCTCAAAATTATAGCTACCCAAGTTATAGCTGCCAAGACGTCGTTGTTCAAATGTCCTTTTTTGATGACACCATATAGTTGGTCTTGCCTTCATTGACAACTAAACCCATCTTCTCCGCTTCCGTCGCAACGTTTGACAAAGCTCCACTGACATCACGGTTTGATCTTGGAATAATGTCAATATCATCAAATCTTTTCATAACGATGTTGAGAAATCCACATGACAATACATCGCATTGTCCAATACCTTTTTTGACATCAAATGCATCGGTGAGATCTTTTCCGACATTAATAATCCAGCTAGCATTCTCCATCGTCATTCTGCACAAATGGATAAGTTTGACAGGGAAGTCAAAACTAGACATAATGTTTTTGACCTATCACTTTGTTGATGAACGGTTTCACGCGATCAAATATAAAACGTCAAAAAGGATCTTATAGGCAATGTTAAGGAGACTAATGGTCTCCTTTTTTTTGAATTGAGCAAATTATGTTAAAATTCCACTCATCGGGAATGCTCCTACCAAGTCATCGTCTGCTGCTTTGAATAATTAGGTTGCGATGCCGTCAGCTAGAACAGCTTTGTTGGACATCAGTTTCGATACAGCTATTTTCACTTCGTCGATGTCGGGTAGGTGGAATTCTTGATTTGCGTCGACTAGGTTGAGTGCTTCTATCTCCCCTATAGTGGAATTCGAATCGTCGTGCCCGTCATGTAATTTAAAGAAGTGATCTTTCCATATTCTCAGCATAGACTGCTGTTCTTCAACGATGTTCCCCATACTCGTCTTTAAGACTTCAGTTCGCGGCTAGTACCCCTGGAAGTTTTTTTTACCTCTATCTCCTCATACCCCCTTTTTTGCATCTAAGAAGTCGGTGCTCCTCTTCTGCTTGAAGAGCTGCCAGCTCTGGTCCCTCCGTGTAGCACGGTTTTGTATTTTTGTTGCTTAGCTGCATGTGCTTGCCAGCAATAGTCGTCAAATCAGAGATTTCGTGTAGTGGCCGAGTGGAATCTAGCGCTTCTGAGGCAGCATCACTAATAGCGGCACGACAATGTTGCGACTGGTTTTCAACGCTCAATGTAGGCAGCATAGGGCATAAGAGGTTGTTACAGACTCCATCGGAAAAGGACAAAGCACTCACTTGCGCTTGTAGGGTCTAACGTCAAAAATACCACAGTACTTCCTTGTTTTGGCTTAGACCGGGATATCCGTAGCCGTACCTTGGGTTCAACGAGGTGCCGGCCCCTCGGAAAGTTCGGACATACTGTGTAAACTATAGAAGTTTCATGCGTGGATCGTAATTTGGTCCATCTGGTTGGTATTGATTGATTAGGAGATTTCCATGTCCACTTGTGGACATCTTAATGTGTGAACGGCGTAATAGCTACAAGTACATCTCGCCCCAGCGTTGGAGGTAGTGTCGTGCAGGCTGTATCTACCGATTGTGCCACAAAAGATGTCTTCTCTTCCTAAATTGGCGTTAAAATCTCCTCAGACAATTTTAATGTCATAGCCAGCACTGCTCATATGTCTTGTCCAAGAACTCGAAGAGTATGTCTTTCGTGTCTTCATCTTTCTCCTCTGTTGGGGCATGCGCGCGTATTAGGCTTATGTTGGCGAATTTAGCCATGATGGGGATTTTAGTGATGCTGCTGCTCAGGCTGACACTGACTTTGTTTCCGTTTACCGGGTCCATCCCATCGCACTTCTAGGATGGCGGTAATATCTGCCTTGCAGCAGAGCTTCCGCAAATTATTAGGCTAAATGGTTTCTTCTAAGAAACATCTAAAAAATCTAAAAATTTCTTGTTTGCCTCAGAAAATAGCAAACAACAATTTGGTCACACTATTTCCTCACATGTCAATTTCGTCGACGCAGCGCGGCGCGGCGGTGTAGGTAGGCTTTTTCATTTGATTTAGATCATTCAAACATAACTTTCCATTCTGATATCCAACAAGTTTTCAACACCTCTCACTTTCATTAACACACATTGGTTTGAAAAAGATAAAACTTTGAAGTCATGGGAATTTATATAGAAAAAGGATGAAAAATTAAAGCTCGAGGCCAATTCTAGAGGAAAAAGGCAACATTCAACACAACAACAGTTGTATTAGATTCATAGATACTATTCATTACCTGGTAAAGGTATTCCCAAGATGGTATATTTGTTTGAGAGATATTGAAGCATGCATATTTGTTGATATCATTATAAGAACCGCGGAGCAGCAATCGTTGGATATATTCTAGCGTTCTTCATCTTTATAACAATAAATATGTAGCCCATAAAACAACTTTGACCTCTATAATAAACAGCTCTATGCCTGGAGGCACAATTTTTCACTTAAAATTGTGGTTTATCTCTTTTTTTTTGCTTTTGCAATGGGAAGGTATTTTTGGGTCTTCCATGAAATTCAAATTCAATGAAAAATAACGGACGGCTTTGAATATTTTATCCTGCTTACAAGCTGCAAAAAAAAGTCCATATAGAGAAGAGTCAAAATTGTTTCCTGGAGTCACTGTGTTCGTTTTTGTGAGCTAAGGACTTGCTTGTTTTTTTGTTTTTGTTTTTGTGTTCAATCTGAATCTGAAATGATTGGAATTTTCAGGAGTTATTCCTTCGGGATCGGGTAAAGAATGAATAATGCCTTTTCATCGTTTTAATATTTTTTTTTGTAAGTTGGTGTTTTTGTTTTCATTCAAAGGACTTTTTTGCCAGTGCCAAAGGAAGCTACCAAAATGGGTATGGTTAAAAGACAAACAAAAGAAAAGTTTATAACTTTAAAGTCTAAACACTTGTTTGATCAGAGTTTCTTGGTGTTTTCTTTGTATTATTTATTTGTATCTTAAGTCTTAAGAAAGGGAATTTGCTAACACAGTTTTACATATCTAGGTACCTTCCTCGCTTTAGATGTTTTTGTTTTGGGTAGGTATAAAGATTTATATGTATCTATCACTATGCCATTAAACGTTACATTATAAAATCGATAAAATGAAATAAAATAAAATTAAAACAAAAATACGGAGGTTTATTGTAGATAAAAAGCTAAAAACATGCTAATATCGAATATTTAACTCTTCTATCTCATTTTTGATGCTATTGCTGAATTCTAAAATATGTCTGATTGTGTTTTAACTTTTGGATGATGCATTTGGGGAATTAAAATTCTTGTAAAATTTAGATTTATTGATGCCATAGCCATATCAATTTTAGTAATAAATTCATATGAGCGATTATTTTAGTATTTATTCAAAGCAGCTAGGGGATATAAAATGAAATAAATTTATCATAAATTGAAGCAGGATTATTTTAGATATTATTTTAGGTATAATGTAAAATTTATACGTCATGTACATACATGTAGATATGTGAAAACAATATAATATCTATTACATGACTAATAGAATGATTTATGAAATTTTGAAAGCCAATCAAATGCCAAAATTAATAAAATAACTAAAATTTTCAGCTCTGAGGTATTTTTGGAATAGCAAATAATCTATTTGCATGCACAATATATAAAATTGAAAATTATATAAGTAAAAATATGTCAGTTTATTATTATCCATTTCATAATATATTATTAATTATATTAATACCCCAAGCTATTACTTTTTAGGGAAGTAGTTACTCTTGCAAACATTAGAATTTTTTTCCTTTCAATCAAGCAGAAATCTATACTATGTAATATTAAAAATGAGAAATTAAGTTTGTTTAGTTGTTTGTTTGTTTGTTTGTCCGCCCTTCACGTCTAGATGGCGCAATATTCTGACATGATTTTTTATGTGCAGGAAGACACAAGGCTGGAGATTTTTTTAAGGTACCTTTCTTACTTACTTTCTTAAGGTGGCGCTAGAGTCCTGTGTGAACTAGGGCCTCGTCTATATAGCTCTGTCATTAGCTAGATGTCTCTAGTTTTGAGCTCTAAGTTGGGTGAGGTCACCTTCCACTTGTGCGCACCACCTGATTCGCGGTCTTCCTCTACTGCGGGTGTAGATTCGAAGACTTTCGAAGACTTTCCGGGCCGGAGCATTGATTTCCATGCGCTCTACGTGACCTATCCATCTTAGTCGTTGGACTTTTACCCTTCTGGCTAGGTCTACGTCGATGTACAGCGAGTACAGCTCGTCGTTCCATCTTCTCCTCCACTCCCCTTCGATGCATACGGGACCGTAGATCACACGAAGAACTTTTCTCTCGAAGCGACCCAAGGTGCTTTCATCCGCTTTTGTCATAGTCCATGCTTCTCCACCGTATAGCAGGACGGGGTTGATAAGGGCCTAATATAGCAACACTTTGGTTCCTCGAGAGAGGACTTCACCACTCAATTGCTTTCTTAGTCCAAAGAAACAGCGATAAGCAAGAGTTATTCTGCGTTTGATCTCAGCGCTGGTGTTGTTTTCTGCGTTTCAGCCTATTTAGTCGAAGTCGTTGACTACCTCAAAGTTATGTCCATCGATGGTGACGTTTTGACCAAGACGTCTGTGTTGTATATCCTTTCTTGACGACAGCATGTACGTTGTTTTGCCCTCATTAACCGTTCAACAAATTTTTGCCACTTCTGCCTCAATACTCACAAAAGCCCCACTGACATCACACTGAGTTCTTCCGATTATCTCAATGTCATCAGCATATGCCAGTAATTGTACAGACTTTTGAAAGGTGGTGCCTCTAGTGTTGAAGTGTGAGCTCTGCACTATTCTTTCAAGCACGATATAGAAAAATCACATGACAGCGCATCACCTTGTCTAACACCTTTTTTGACATCAAAAGGTTCTGTTAAGCTGTTTCCAACCTTTATGGAGCATCGTGAATTCTATATGGTCATCCTGTAGAAACGGACGAGTTTGGTAGGGATGCCAAAACTAGACTAGATGTTAAGTAGACTGATTCCTCTAAGCTGGTGCAGTTAAGAGGGTCTTCTTTTTTCAGGATCGGGCAAACAATACTGAGGTTCCATTAATCGGGCATGCTTTCTTCCGACCATATCTTTCAGATAAGTTGGTGCATGCTCCTAACCAACTTATCTCCAGCTGCTTTGAAGAGATCGGCATTCAAGCCATCTGCTCCAGCGGCTTTATTAGACTTCAGCTTAGATATGGCACTTCGTCTAAGTCGGGAGGACGGGATTGTTGGCTTTCGTCGTCTATGTTGAATGGATCATCATCCATATACAGTCTGCAGAAGTGGTTCTTCCATATTCTCAGCATTGACTGCCTTTCCACAATGTTTCCATTTTCGTCTTCGGTTCTAGGTTTATGTACCTGTGAATTTCATTTCACCAGTTCATAAAACAATCGAACTTTATTCCTGCTTTTAAACCTCTCAACATCTTCGACTGCTTGCTTTCATGCCATCTCTTTTTTCTTTTGAGAAGTCGGTTACCCTCTCGCCTTTTCTGCTCATAGAGCTCATGAGCAGCTCTCGTCCTTTTATGCAGAGCCGCTTTGCGTGCCTGTTGTTTGGCTGCATTTTCCTGCCGACATTCCTCATCAAACCAGGGGTTTCTTGTTGGTGGCTGTTTGAAACCCAGCACATCAGAGGTGGCTTTTCTGATTGCATCTTGGCAATGTTGCCACTGGTTTTCGATACATTGTGTTAGCGGCAGAGAACTTCGAGAGAAGTTTCTTGTAACTCAGTCGGAAAAGGATTTGGCGATCTCTGGCGATTGTAGCCGTTCGACGTTTACCTTCTCCAAGCACCTCACTGTTTTGCCTTGGTTCTGGAAATCCAAAATGCCAAATTGTCTACAACGAGGTAGTGGTCCAAATCGATGTTAGCTCCTCGGAAAGTTCGTACATCCATAATGCTGGAAGCGTGTCTGGCGTCGATCGTCAATCGGGTTGAAGGTAGATTGATCTGGAGAAGTTCAAGTTCCTTTGTGGATGTTGAGGTGTGGAAAACGCGTACTAGCTACCATGACGTTTGCCCCGCAGCAAAATCGATGAGCCTGAATGCGGTGTCGCAAGTGTTGTCGTGCAGGCTGTTCTTCCCGATTATTCCACCAAAGATGTCTTACCTTTCTAGCTTCGCATTAAAAACGCCCAGGACAATTTTAATATCGTAGATAGGATACTGCTCATATGTTTTGTCTAATAGCTCGAAGAACATATCTTTGGTATTGTTATCCTACTCTTCTGCTGCCGTCTGGATAAGGAGAGGTGCTAAAGTGGAGACACCTCTCCCCCCTTTCTCGTTTGCTGCCCCCATCAACATTCTTAGAACACAAAAATGTGGGTAATAATAAAATAACTTTAATGTAACCTTTCGAAAAATAAATTCTCATCAAACCTTAGTAAATTAAGAGCTTGGCGTATTTTAAAATCGCATTACTTTTATATATGCAGCAGAACTTGGCTGCTTTTATAATACTTATGTTCTTAGGCGACTTCACTTTTATTTGCCTGGTTCTTTTATTATCATTTACATCCCGCGCAAACTTTTGAACTTTTCCTATGAACCCATTTACCAAACCCATTTACGAAACTTAGTTCTATGTTTCTGCTTAGAATAACAATTCTCACCAATTTGTATAACAATTGTTTCCCAAATTGTCAAAGATGAATCTTTGTTGTATTTATTTGAAAAATACTTTCACTTTGTTAAATTACATACACCATGAAAGGTAGGCGTATACCACGCCCCTTGAGGGTATATTCACTGATATTTTATTTCCGCCTCCAAAAACAAGTCAATCACTTCTACTCTGTTAAATTTTATCATTTTACAAACATCGAAAGAAGTTCTTATAAACGATACCAAATACAAGAAAAGTAAGAGGATAACACGCCCCTTGGGAGAATATTGTCATATTTTTGATCTTTTGTGTAGTATGCATATCGACTCAAATTATTAATTTTAACTCGTTTAAGAAAGTGGTTTTCGTAGGCACAACTTAAAAGTAAAAAAATGAAGTCTGCAGAAAGCCAAATTCTTGGTTCGTGCTGTACACTTTCACGGACCGCGGCGATGATCTCGGGTTAAGTTCCTTGAACAAACGGGTGTTGGCTGATTTATTACTAAACCGGTCGTCTCAAATTTGGCCACCAAACGTCGAAGAGTCGACTGTGTAGGACCACCACGTCTACCGTAAAATGAGCGCAATGCAAACAACACTAATTTTGATAATAAAGTTATATCATTTGAACTTCCCATGATGATTTGAAATACAAAACTGTATAATAAACAAAAGATTTGACAGATGTCACCAAAACAAAATGGACGCCACGGGGCTCCAAAATCTACCTGCGCAAATTGAAAACCCTTTGTGTTTTTTTTTTTTTTGAAGTGCAGTATCTCATTTAAGAAATTATTGCAAATTTTAAGTCCCAGGCTTGATTGTGTGTTTAATTTGAAGTCGGGATCTCTTGTAAATACGAAGTAGTGTCAGTACTTGCCTGGGTATTTATTTATATTTTTTCGCTTTTTCGTAGACCAAACAAATTTATATCAAAACAATAGATGAAATATGGCAGAGTGTTGAAGGTATTGCGACACAAACGTTTTGGGAGCTAAGCTGCTAAACTTGATACTTACGAAATTTAGAAAAGATCTATCTTCATAAAGCGGTAATAAAATTCGCTCAGACAAATGTTTGTAATGTTGCCAAATAAGTCAACTTATAATTCATTTCAGTTAGATACAATTTATCAATATAGAAGATACTTAAACCAAAACATGGCGAAACTGAAACAGTGCTGTAAAGTAGAAGATTTGAATGCTTTAGGAAAATGTTAACATCACATTTAAAATGTCAAATAAGCCATTCGGATTCGGCATAAGAACTATAGGTCTTCTCCCTTCCTGTAATTACTCCCACACAGAAATGGTTGAGAATTGCAAGTCCCTAGGGCCTACGGACTGTTAAGCCACCTTATTTATTTTGTATACAAATTTTGCAGCGGTCGAAAATTGTGGTGTGAGTTTTAAGGAAATGTTGGAAGAATTATGCCATTAAGATGTTTTGAAATACAGAATTGTTCCATAAAATGTTAAGAAAAAGAGGAATATGAGGTCCATTCTAAGTGCCATCACAAAAACAAAACTCACTTAAGTTCCAGAATGTCCCAGAAAATTTCTTAACTTTCATCCACTGCCCGTCCTCACCCAGGCCAAGAGTTTAATTTCGTCAAATAAATTTTATCCGTGCGAAAAACGGAAACAAAGAAAGAGATTTTCTATATGAAAATGTACATAAAAAGCGAAACAATACGAAAAACACTTTCCACTTTGGGTATTTTGAAGAACACCAACATCGTGCAGTGCTCCGACTCCGACTCCTCTGTATCTGTATGATGTTGAACAAATTCGGTCCACCATTTATTTGGGTGGTTGATGTTGAGCACATAACATTTTGGTTTTACCAAAACCAAGAAAAGGAGGTTTTTCCGTTCTTCTTCTATTTTACTTTCTGGGGCTTTTGATTTTTCTTCTTGTGGAAAAATTTATATGCTTAAAAATTTGCATGTGGATATAGAAGAATTTATGAGACGCAAATAAATTTCCATTTTTTTCTCATATTTTATATGTTTGCAGGTTATGTTGTTTTATTTTTTATATGAGGCTGTGTGGCGTTTTAACAAAGCAGTTTAGATAAATTTTCATTATTTTAGTATTTTAACATATATAGTGACATTTGAAATGAAATGCTTTATAATCAAATAAAAATCAAATTCATTCAACATTTCGAGTTTATGAATTATTATTATTGGGTATATGTGACAATAATTCACCCAAATCATTTTGGGTAAAAATAGTGGGAGTTAGAAATGTTCAAGGTTTATTTTATAAGAATCAGAGAAGTGAGATTCCGTTCTTATAAAACAAACCCCACTGATGAAAACCAGAATAAGTTCAAACAAGCTAGAAAAACCAGTAACTGTCAAATTTAATGAACAAAATGTTAAATGACTAGAAATAACGGCGACAAATACTACAATGCCCCAAGGGTACAACCTACTTTCACACAGATGGATGAAAAACAAATGAAAAGGCTGGTGGAGGTGTGTACCCTGAACGACTGAAATTTAGTCTCTAATTACGCCTTCCCACTCGTTGTAGAGTGTTTCGGGCAGAACTTTTAGCCATAAGAGAAGTCTTGTCCTGGCTTACAGAAAACGTAATATGCACGTCTGATATCTGTATTTTCTCAGGTAGTCACGCTACTATTAAACCTCTGGACACTATGCCGGCCGTGGAAAGTAGCCAAATATCAGGTGGAATAACATCAGCACTTATCTGGTTACGAAAAACATATGGATTGGACTAGATTTCAGGCGATCAATGTGGTTGCTCTCCCTTACCAAATTGCATATACGCTCGATAATCGGTGACATGACCGGGCAAAGACTAAAAGGAAATGACAGTTTGCTGTTAAGTCGACGCTACTAGAGAGTTTCATGGGTCCTCCTGTACAATAGTGCGTAAACGATTTTTTGGGATGAATCTTCTTTCGGCTGCGTACATCTACCATAGCACTTAAAGACATTGAGATTGGCCCAGATGGTATCCCCCTTTTGTTCTAAAGAGGTGTCATTCAACGTTTACAAAACCATTGCTTAAGTTTTTTTATTGTTGCGCACAATAAAAATACAACCGTCTAATATGAGAAGTTTATTCAGAATGGATAAGTAACGATAAAAAGATTACAAGAAATAAGATACAAGTTAAGATTTACCGAAGAGGAGAAATATTACACGTACAATAAAAAGTTAACGAAAACAGAAATGCAAACTGCAGATGCAGGACAATAACAGAGGGAGATAAATAGTAAGGCAAAATATTCATGAACTACATATAGTTATCTTTAACATTTATCTTCCCTACTCTGCAGTTTTTTTCCGAGCAGATGGAAAACAGCATTTGTTCAGTCTGTTCCTAAAAAGATAAGTCCTCCTCGCCCACTTACTATCTTCCAATTGTATTCCCGTCCGCTCTTTCCAAGGCGATGCAAACAATATTAACAGGTGTCGGTAAATAAAAAAAATAGCAATATTTTAGTCAAAATGAATGCTTGAATACAATACTCACCATGAAAATGCTAGAAATACTGATTTTGAATGCGTGCCGAACCTTTAGATCGAAGGCATAAGGTCATATTCATAGTTCCTTGATAAGTTCTGATTTTGTCTTTGCTAAATTAAACTTCAGTTTATGCTTTTCATAGAAAATGTAAGCCCATTTTAAAACGATAATCTGGAGTCTAAAAATAAACACGATCGAAATTTTACTGCTTTAAACTTGAGTGCTAATTGGACTTAAATCCAGCTATATTCCAATCGAAAAGCACAAATTCATAAACTTTTTGCAAATAGACGATCCAGGAGGGTTCAGATAAGCCATTAAGCTTCTACAGTTAAGTTGTACAAGTAAAGATTTCATCTTAAAATTTCTTAGTAATTTAACGATATTCACCAAAAATCATTTTTCTGTCAAAAACAATTAAAATCTTTGTTTTTACACAATTTTAAAATTTGCAAATATTTAATAATGCTTTAAATTACTTTATTATGATCACTTCTGAGAGATAATTCCTGAAACTCGCCTTCAATTCCATTTATTTTTTTTTGTTAATAGTTATTACATTGTTTTTTTTCTTTCAAAATTAATTGTCTGTTAATATAATAAATACAACTTTTGAGCTTAAAAAATTAAAGAAATATACTTTTTGGAGTAAATTTACTTCGGATGCTCTGGAACTGAGATTTAAACACTAATTTCAATAATATAAATGTCCCAAAAATGCCAAAAGTGCAACTTGTGTATTAATTTTATTGCTAATTGAAAACATATAACGAACGTTTCATATCTATTAATTTAATATAATTTATAGATAATTTACTTGAATCCCTCGATGACTGAAGTGAACAAAAATTCATCAACGTGTAATTTGTCAATGCCTCACTTAAATATTGTACGAACTTATTAGTTAACCATAATTAGTTTTTATTTAATTATTCGAGACATTATTTACTTAAATGCACCTGGTTCCTTAAATTCAAGAACAAAATATTTTTCAAATAGTTTCAATATGCTCATGCATTTTTTTAGAATTTGGTTTTCTAGCATTAGATCCAATCTAGGAGTAAACAGACTAATAACGATAGCAATAATAGACTCGAAAAAATACGTAAAAATTCTTGATAATAGATTCTGTTTTATTTTCGTACGAAAAAAGGTCGAATTATCTTGAAAATTTTCTCAAAAACTTAGAAAAACAGTACTAAAGCTTAGTAAAAATTTACTTTCGACTCAAATACCTTCTTTAAAATTTAAAAATATTAGCTTCAAATTTATTTTATGTCACAGAAAATATTGTTTTCGACATCTATGTATATAAAAATGACTTGCTGTTCGTTAGTCTCACTAAAAGTCGAGAACGGCTAAACGGATTTATCTTATCTTAGTCTTGAAATGTTTGTGGAGATCTAGAGAAGGTTTAAAAGGCGAGAAAAAAGAGTCAAAGAGTCAATTTGCAATTTATTACCGCTGCATTAAGTTCAAATTCATTCATATCTATGAAAATAGTCTTCGCGTGCCCTTTGGAGAATCTAATGTCGCGTTCCGAAAATAAACAAAAGTGAATTGCTAAGTCAACAAAAAATCTAATAATCTATTAGCAGTACTGATTTCCAATTAATTAGGTCGAATTCGCGAAACTTCATTTTAGCTAACTTCAACTGTATCAGATTATTTTTTAAGTTTGATAAATCTTAAGTTTTATCACAAATTAAGTTTCTGAACACAACCATAATATTTGACATTAGATTTGACAACCAAGTAATATGTCAATCATTCTGACGTACTTCAGAATACGGAGATTTATGGCTTAAAGGTAAACTCCAAAAAAATAAATAATAAATTAGAACTACGACAAAAGTATGTCGATTGACGATACTGGGTTAAGATAATGGTTACAATGTTCTATAAGTGCATCCTTCTATCTTTGTGAGTGACGATTACCGCTACGTGCACGAGAACTTTCTTTACTTTTGTGATCCTTCGTGATAGTGACATTCCAAGTAGTGTGATCTTTTTTTGTTGAAATTTTGTGATAGTGACACTTTACTATTATGTTACTGTTAAGTGAGCGAGAAATTTTCTCACATTGATTAATTACGTTACGATGCCGAGGAGAAGATGACCTGACTTAGGTTGTCGCAGTCAATCAAATGTGCGAAGAGCTTCATACCTCACGTGCTAACCGCACTGATGACCAGAGAGAGACAGATCAAGAAAATAGTCTTATTGCTTTTTCAGAATTGCGTTATTTAGTGAGTGACAATGAATTGGATAGGCTACGTAAAGACACTCCAACTAACAACTAACATGCGAGTATTTTTGCAACATGATGAAACTGCAAATGTGTTTGCGAAGCAGTTGTTAGATATTGGAAATAATAAAGTTGCAATGGGCCGGATTTATCACATTACCCACAGATTTCTGTCACATCACATATTCAAAAGAGAAGTTTATTCAGCATGTTTTCCCAGATATAATCGCAAAAATCCCTAACCATAATTGGCTGGGTGAACAAGCAATATTGGCAGCGAAAAATAAAGATGTCGAGGATCTCAATGCGACCATTCAGAATTTTCTTCCAGAATAGTTAGTTTCCTTCAAATCAGTCGACACCGTTATGAAGCAGGATGACGTAGTCAACTATTCCACGGAGTTTTTAAATGCACTGAAATTGCCTGGATTACCACCTCACAATATGCAATTAAAAGTGGGATCAGCTGTCATCATGCTGCTTATGGATAATTAAACGTCACGTGTTCGCTCGTGGGAAAACCGTCTTCTTTGTTTATTTACAAAAATATAGTTCATGTGAAAGCTGTAAATTGATTAACAAAATGTATGATAACAGTGTGTGTCTATTAACACAGATTTAAACCTTAAATAGTCAGTATTTTAGGAAAACCCTGTTTTTTTTTTAAGTAAGCAACATGACGTGTCGAAAATAATAATAAAACTTCATGCTTCCTTAGAAAAATTCTTTTTTATTCAATACGTTTTGTTTGTTTTGAAATTAATTTATACAAAAGTTTAGGTCTTTTATTTATCGGTTGAGGCAGTACGAAGTCTGCCGGGTCAGCTAGTTCATTTATATTTTTATAAAAATCCAACAGTCATTTTTTCATAACAAGTTAAAATTTACCTAAAACAGTACGTCAAATTGTTAAAAATTGTTGTTTGGTCCTCGATATCTCGTAAACAATGGAAAATACTGACTTCAACTGCTAAGATTCTTTATTTAAAGAATATTTCATCTCCCCTACAACACACCGAATTACATGGATTTCCTGGAAACTGGACTATCGTTGCTTTTTATTCAAACTTTAAGACTAAATATAGACTACATCATCAAAGTTCTGCAAATGCACAATGCAAGATTACCGAAGAAAGCAGCCCTTTCTGCAAATAATCGAAGAAGTAGTTGGCACGCAGAATGGCACGAGCTGGCATTGTGGTGTAAAACGTCATTGGATCTGGATTTGGGTAACGTTGATGATTGCAGGGTTAAACTGCGAGGGTTGATGAATGACTCCGTAGTCTCTGTATAGAAGAAGCTTCAAATTCAACTCAAAGATTAATTTACAAACATCTCTGTCATAACCTTGGTCCAAATAACTATTTTAGAGATGAGAACAGTGTGGAGGTTATTTCTATGATTCTGCGACTTCGAGGGGAGCCCCTGCATCTCAACTATGTGCCACATAGGGAGGACCGACCCGGGTTTTTCACTTCTTAAGAAAATTCCCTGTGCTAGTAGAAAATTGGAGAGACTTTCTTGGATCTAATTACCTTACGGAAGAGGAAATGAAAACACTCTTAAATGAGATGACGGTCGGTGGGAAGACTCTATATGTACTGCAAAGTGCCTTAAACTTACCGGGACAGAATGCTCTGCGGAAACTTCTGAAAACACATCAAAGTTAAAATTTATCTTGATTTTGAATTATACATTTATATACAGATATGTATACTAAAAGTATTGGCGCAAAATTTTTAGTAAAATGTTAAAGCTAATTTTAGCAATTTATTAAGCTTAAAATATTTTTTACCTAATTTTAAACGACTTTAACATCTAACCTTCATTTAATAATTTGCTAAAGTTTAAATCACGGACTGGTCACTTTAACTTTTAGCCATTTGCTGCTGACATCTGTTAAATTATTCTTATAATAGCAATGGACAGAATGGTAAAGTCAACAGGTTTTAATTCCAATTAATAGGTCCGTTTAAGCGTCTTTGCTTTGTTTATTTTCACGAACTGTCACTTTTAGAACATGTTTGGATAAAAGGCAATTAGCCATTTACCTGTTAGTGAATAGTGAATAGTGAATTTTCTACTGTACTAATTTTCTACAAATTAAAGTTATTATAAATTTATCGCTCCATAAAAATTTATTCAATAAAGGCTCAAGATAGGTGTAACCTTCTAACGCGACCGTATCAACTACTATAAACCCACTTTTTTTCGATGAACAGTAGGTGCCTCTTTTTGAAACAATACCCTTTAATTCATAAACCAAGTTGAAATAAAAGGTGTACCTCTAATTAGTTTAGACTTTTCTTACACATCATCTAATCACACAATCTGTCATATATTTTATTTATGCTCACATCAAATCTTTTATTTGCATTTCATAATTTATTCAAGAACATCTTTGTAAGTTTATTTACGTTTTTTTCTTATCAGCCACCATCTAATATTTACCTAAATTTACAAAATATTCTAGTAACCCAATTTCAAAACAAACACAAGCTTCTAATTACAAGATAGAAAAGTCGACAGGGTCACATATGTACAGAGGTATGGGAAGGAAGCAAAGATTAAATAATACAAACAGAACAAACAAAACTTATGATGTTCAAACAAAGAATTTGTAACACAAAAAGCCAATAAACCATAGAAGGTACCTTTGGGGGTAAGGCCAGGTAAAGGTATACATCAGGTTAGGTTCAAATAGGTCTAGGTACTTTAGTTGTCGCTCCGTTTCTCAATCATAAAAAATGTCATGTCATTAAATCACGTTATTGATTTAGCTTCATCAAAACCCAGTACACAGGTAGGCCGAGGCAGCACACACCGAATTCACTTTAAGTACACTTCAGCAATCCCCGGGTAGGGCTACTGAAGGTACAGTATAGAACTAGGAAGGTCTATAGTCTATGCCAAAAAGAAAGTTGACAGAATTTCCACCTCGTACCTATAGAAAACCAAAAAATAAAAAGAAGCCAATTTTGGGGTAGGTATTAACTCATTCTTTAAAGGGCCAAGTCAAGCGGAATGAGACTGAAAGGTAAATCTGTCAAATTGAATTTAAATCCATTCTGTCCCATATTGCCTCCCTTATAAGCCAACCACCACCACAATCTCGCCTATACCTACCTAACCTTCCTACCTTACCTACCTAACCAACTCCAACCAAGCCTGCTGATGGGATATTCCTCTCTGTCGTCGTGGACGTCGTCGTCGTCGTTGCGTTGTTCGGAATTGTTCATAAGAGGTCCTTTTGCAATATGCCAAAGTAAATTGAAAGCCCATTTTGATTTAGGTTTCACTTCTCCTACAGTCTCCACCGCACCTTTAACTGTTTTAAGAGCATATAGAGTGAGGTTTGGCGTATGAGATGCTTTGTCCTTCTCCAGCTGTCCTCAGATCAGTGCTGATGCTGATGCTGAGTAACATAGATAAAACTTAAATTAGGGTAGAAGAGGTCGAAATATTTAACTTAACCACACATCAATGCGGGTGGGTCGAGTCGAGTTGAGGGTGGAACACCGAACACGAACACTTTCGAGAGGCATTACACGGCCCAATACCAGTACCAATACCAGTTCTATTAAGTTCCTGTTCAGCCTTAAGTTACTCCAGTTAACAGAGAAGCTGTTTGCCAAAAGCCTTTCATTTTCTCTGCTTGATGGTAACAAAGAAAGATGAAGCGAACCAAGTCCCACCAAACTGAGCCTCTCTAATTCAATATGCGATTTCAAAGGATCCGGGCTCTGGAGGCCAGACAGTAAGCCAGCATAGGAGAAATTTTGTACCGTGCTCGACATCCGTGCCGGCATTGATGGCACTGGGTAATGGGGCCAGAAGCCAGTTGAGATTTTCGGTTCACTGAGATAATCCATTTGGAATACATATACCGTTATTGTTTGGCTGTGAAGTGGCTGGTGATGGCATTGGCGATGTAAATTTGTGTGATTGTGGGCTTGGAAGGAAGCATCATCAGCAAATACATTTACGTCTATTGTTATCGGGTTTTATTGGTAAGGGAACTAACTTGAGTGAGCTGTCGCGGTTTGCAGAACATGGGTGTGAGGTTGAATTCAGGCGGTGGCATTGTATGTTTGCGATTTCGCTAACTCTTTGTTGGTTCTTGGTTCGATGAAGACGGCATCATATTGACTTGACGATGAATGAGGAGTCCAAGTCCCTACTGTTTCATTCCTGCACAAAAGAGCAAAGCTATAAGAAGAATATCGTATCGCTTTCGTTGTTATTTTGTTCGTTCTTCTTGGTTCGTTGATAAAAATAAATGATAGATACAATTTAAGAAAAGTTTTACAACCTCATCTCAGCACATCTCAATTGAAAGTGGAGACGAGACCGAATTGTAAAATATTGACTGAAATAAATGCTAAAACGCAACTCGGCGTGACACATTCTAATGGAATAAGTGTTAATTTCTTTTATATACGAGTTAACACCACAATTTGGAAAATGGATAGGAAAGGAAGGGTTATACTGTCATAGAAAGGTTTTGATTCTTCAAGAATCCATCAATGCTGCGAGTATACAAGTGGCACACTTTTTTTAAGACAGATTGATGCTGCTTACACTTAAAGATTGACTTTCTCTAGAAGTAGAATATAATATTTCCGACATTTTTAAAATTTTGATGTCAGAAATCGTTTCTGACCGACACATTATTATTCTCGTTGAATATTGTTTTCGAAGGAAATGGAGAAAAAATCTCTTACATCAGAGCAACCTGAGCTGCTAGGGTAAAGCAGAGAAACGATCTAAGTACGTTCGAAAGAAGAACAAATTAGCAATGTTTTTAATGCAATTATTTCAGTTGAAAGATCTTAAATGTCAGATCGTTTAATGACTACATTTATTTTCGACACAAGTACGACGACGCAACATAAAATTATCGTACACTTTAGTAAATATACTGTTCGAAATTTAAACTGAATGACGTCCAATTCAAGGCTTTAGGACTTCTAGGTCTATAAGTTCATTTCTAATTTTGATTTTAAGTACATTCTCATAGAAAAAAATCATATCATAGACCAAGAGATCGGCGGTACGTGAATTTAAACGGTTACTATATTTTGTTTTTAACAAATCATATTTTTTTTTAGAGAAAAAAGGTTGTTCATGTCATAAATCAAAATGTTTTCGAAATTCGCGCACCGTCAATGCATACGAAAGATTTTCTTTAAGAACCCTTCTACAGCGAACGCGTGCTGCACAACCGTTTAATTAATCATGTTTGTTCATTATTAGTTTTAAAAAATGCTCTTTCTTCTTCTTTCAAACATGACCAAGCTCGTTGCCTAGAGGTGGCGGTCTTATGATTTTAAGTCCTTTCGGGCTTGGAGCCGCAACCTGTAGAACTAAAACTATATATTTAAAAAAAAAACACTAAGACAAAAGAAACAACCTGATATCTATTTCATTAAGATTCAGAATGTTATAAATTCTTAGCAAAACTAAAAATGTATCCATCAACATAAGCCCAAATGTATAATCGGTTTTTAAAAGGGCAATTTTCGTATTCAAGAGTTTTAACACAGCCTTTCTGAACACAAAACAATCGAGTTAGAATAATTACATTGGTGGATAAGGTTTTCTTCAAACTTTTTACTTTTTTTTTTTAATTCGTAAAAACAGAATTACGTTTTGTATGTAATCCCATTCTTCGATATGTAGATAGTTAAAACATTTATAGCAACGGTTCCCAATCTTTTTTAGTAGCGGAGCAATTTTTGACGATACGCCAATTTTAATAACCAACGCTTATTGAACAACATGTCCCTCACAACAAAGTTGACGAAGAAGGTTTTAACTTCAGCTGTCATTTCGAAAAGCCGCGTCAGTTTTTTTCCGCGAAAAAGCCATCTTACTTCTGCGTGAAGAAGTAAAGACGTATCTAGATTCTAGACTACCCATTGCCTTACACAATACCTTATAAAGCCTTGTATTCTTTGGCCGTGATTTAATAAAGTTAATTATTTTTACGCTTTCGTCCAATATGTATTTAAGGGAGACCGGCATTTTATTCATTGCGAAGGCATGACAGTGTAAAACGCAAACGGAAGCGCACAATTACTATGAAAATAGCCAACCCTGCAACATCCATTGGTTCATCCCTTTGCAGCGCAAATTTTGTGACTTATTCGTAAAAGTAAAGTAGCTTTCACATTTTCCGCTAATTCTCCGATTCGTCTCCGTTTGACGTGATTTTTTTGTTGCGATTCCACTGACTTGGAAGTATACCAGACACCATTTGAAGAGCTTGTATTTCGAAAACTTGTCTCATATTGATGTTTTTAACTTAGCTTAGAGTGCCCATTACTATTTTTAATTACTTATGATGTTAAATTAAGAACGCACTAACGCACATAAAGTTAAAAAAAATATATTAACACAACAAAAATAGTTTTTCAAAAACTAACACATATAAAAAAAATCGATAAAAAAAATTAACATAAATATTTTATTCATTTAAAGTATTTATTTACTAAGGTTAATTGCCAAATTTTGTTGGCAGTCTTCACAGCGTGGCTTGGAGCATTGAAGGCAAATTGGCTTCAAGCACAGCAACAATATCCAGTCTTCCTTTTATATTTGGACAAATCGAGCATAGTTTTCTTCCAATATGTGATATAGGTTGTGATCTTGGGGGTGGAGGGGGAAGATCATTTCCCAAAACTCTGCTGATCGTCATCCGCAGTTCTTTCGTTGTACACGCGGCTTTTCATGTGATCTAGCACTAGTGCTCTTGCCATATTCGGAATAAAAGTTGCTCTTCTCATTTTATTATCACTGTCAGCACACATTTCAAACAGTACAAAGCTATTTACGAGTATTCCTGCCATGTCTAAGATCCTTTGGAAAATGTCCATAGACCAACGACGGCTGCAAGAACTCCACCTTTAGTTTTATTATAATCTGCAATCATTGTTAGTTTTCCTACGTGCCTAAGTACGTCAGTCCCCTTTTCAGCAATTTTTCCATAAGTGGAATTATGCTGAACCAATATCTAGCTGTAACATTGCGGTTTGAGTTTTCGACAGGTTTCACAAGTCTTAGAACTGATTGAGTTGGTATTGACATTTGTCTTTCTTCTTCAGTGGGCATCGATCAACAACATTATTTTTATGCCATACTTTGCTGGTTTTTGGGGCATGTAAATAATGAACTTGCATCGACCCCTAATGGCAACAGCATTTCATCAATACAAAGGTATGCTCTAGGGGTTTATTGGGACTGGCTGTTCGAAATAAACCTATTGAACATACCTGATATTTACGCAAGTATATCATCTTTGAGTCGTTCCATTCTAGTGGTGGAATCATCAAATCGGACGCACTTGACCAAAAAAGGAAATCGCCATGGGACATAACACATCGGAAAACTTCATGACCAGTTAAATCGGTGGAAAATATCAAACGAAAATCAGCGTCATTACACTTGAATACTGACGAATAGTACAATTGACCAATAAATGCTTTCATCTCTGTGATATTTGTGTCCTTCAGTTCTATTTTAGTTGTTTTGTTTGAACCGCGTCCGGAATCTATTTAGCTTTTGGTTCGTAAATGTGATCAAGTTTTTCAACATTAAGGGGTCAAAAAGATTGGACCAAAGTTTAAAATAGCCTTCAAAACTAGGAGTATGCAAGCGGCCTGGTAATATTATTATGTTGTGATTTGCAGTTCGAGATGTTCTGGGGCACTCTTTTCTATCCACGTTAATCATTTCTTACCTTTATAAAACTTTTCTTGATGCACATTATGTTTCACGGGTATTTCAGGTGACGCTTCTTCATGTCCTGGTTCCTCCAGTTCATCTGAAACTATCACGGACACATACCTTAATGCTAACGTGGTGGTCTCGTATACACTCTCCTTCACACAACACTTGATGCGCACGCCACGAAAGCTCACTATACACTTACGCCTGCTTGAACGTATGATTGAAAGGTACTGAGAACGCGCAGGTCAAATTTTAAAAAATAACGACGAAATACCAGATTTTAAATTTTGTGGTGTCTGTCAGGCTACCACGTCAGTCGCAGAAACATTCAACAATGTCTTTAACACATGGCTTTATTAAGTTTTGAGTAATGGTATGGGCTTGACCAATATGCATTATTCGGAAACTTAACAAGAAGGATGCCATCAACACATTTTCGTTCACTGCTTTTGAGTAATAAGTAATAATGGTTTGCGATTTAGTAAGCTTAGCATACTTTCTTTTGAAGAAATCAGTCAGTTTGCTTTCGCAATCTGGATGAATCCGTGCAAAGTGACGTTTGATTATTGCTGCAAATATTGCACTGTTCGACACCACATTGCGGCAAATTATGCATTGAGGTTTGTTGCCACTTGTCTCAGCAAATCCAAAATTCAAATATGAATCGTGGTACATCCTTTCAACTGATCTTTTTTCTGTAGCATCGATCATTACTAGACAAACTATCAAACTCGAAACCTTCAGAAATCTCTAACGCCGCCGGCCGCTGTCTCTATTGCGTCATTTTTCTTCGCACTAAAATAAGTATATGGAAAACCAAAATTGAACAAACAAAATTAATTAAATTGTATGGGTACATAGATTCAAATAAAAAAGACTTTTAAGATTTCTAGAAAATAAGTAGGAAACTGATATGATTAAAACTGTAATCTGGAAAAGAAAAATCTTTAATTTTCAAAATCATCATACAATCTATGGTGCGTTTTAATTTAGTCTCAAAAACACATTTGTGGTTGTGTGTTATCTGCTCCCTTAGAACTTATTAATTTTAGTAGCGTGTTTGTACAACAGAGTTCCACTTGCGTCTTGGAGGAATATTGTGGTAAGTTTCCTGGCACGATTTCTATAAAGTTCTTCGTTGAAAATACGATTGAACCAAAAAAAACACTTAAGATGTTGCACAAAAATTGGACTACATCCCGAACGTAGCCTTTTTGCACATACGTCTTGGTATTGGAGGCCACAACGTGAGATATTAACCTGACTAAAAGTTGCCATCAATAAAATGATATATCGCGTGAACCAAACATAATTTACTACCAATAGAAAGTTATTGTAAGCGGTGTATTTTGTCAAATTGAACATTTTCGACTCTAATACATATCTTTTCGAATATTACAAATGTTGGCTTCACGTTATAGAAAATACTGTTTTCAACTTATATTAACTTCCCATAGGAAGTTATTGTAATGGGTCCGATTCGTCAAATTGAAAATTTTGACATTTCTCGACGTTTCAAGGTCCCTATAGTCGAAATAAAAGATTTTTAGTAAGATGTCTGTGCGTGCGTGTGTACGTACGTTCGTACGTCCGTACGTTCGCGACGTTTTTTTCGTCGTCCATAGCTCAAGAACCAGAAGAGATATCGACTTCAAATAAATTTTGTTATACAGATAATAAGGCAGAAAGATGCAGAAAGGGCTCTCAAGAAAATTGCGTGGGTGGTTTTTTTACCATAGCAGTTTAAAAAAAAGGTGAAAATTTTGGTTAACCCTAAATATCTTACGAACCAAAAACGGTAGAGACTTGAATTTAATTTTATATAATAAACTGTAACGTGATCTCAAAGAAGTATATTTTTTGAAAAAAATCTATCTAACGGTTTTTTTTCTAAATCAAAAAAACTGAAAAAAAAAATGTGTCACCTCCAAAACTTTACGACGAAAATATGATTTCATCTCCAAAACAATTTTGAGCAACGGAGAATAATGTTTTTGAAATCTGATAAAATTTTGAGAAAAATTGAATTGACAGTTTTTTTATAAAAAATAAAAATCTAAAAAAAACATTACTCAAAGTTGGTAAAAATTGAATATCGATTCAAATATCTTTTCAAAAACTTGAAATTTAGGCTTCAAACTTATTTTATCTTATAAGAAATATTGTTTTTAACATTCAGTAAAATTTTGAAGAAAATCGAATTGACAGTTTTTTTTACAAAAAATAAAAACCCAAAAAAAGTTAATAAAAGTTGGTAAAAATTGATTTTCGACTCAAATATCTTTTCAAAACTTTGAGATATTGGCTTTAATTTACTTTATCTTTCAAAAAATATTGTTGTTAACATTTAGTAAAATTTTGAACAAAATCGAATTGACAGTTTTTTATAAAAAAATTAAAAACCGAACAAAAATTAACAAAAGTTGGTAAAAATTGAATATGGATTCAAATCTCTTTTCAAAAACTTGAAAGTTAGACTTCAAATTTATTTTATCTTATAAAAAATATTGTTTTAAGCATTCTGAAAGATGTTGAGAAAAATCAAATTGACAGTTTTTTTACAAAAAATTAAAAACCTTAAAAAAAATTTATAAAAGTTGGTAAAAATTGATTTTCGACTTAAATATCTTTTCAAAAATTGTAGATATTGGCTTTAATTTACTTTTATCTATCTTTCAAAAAATATTGTTGTTAACATTTAGTAAAATTTTGAAAAAAATCGAATTGATAGTTTTTGTACAAAAAATTAAATACATACCTAAAAAAAATTTAACAAAAGTTGGTAAAAATTGATTTTCGACTCAAATATTTTTTCAAAACTATAAAATATTGGCTTCAAACTAATTTTATCTTATAGAAAATATTGTTTTCAACATTCGATTGAATTTTGAAGAAAATCGAATTGACGGTTTTTTTACAAAAAATAAAATTCTAAAAAAAACAATAATAAAACTTGGTAAAAATTTACTTTCGACTCAAATAGCTTTTCAAAAATTAAAAATATTGGCTTCAAACTTATTTTATTTTACAGAAAATATTGTTTTCGATATTCAGTGATTTTTATATAAAAATCCAACAGTCCGTTTTTCATAAAAAATAAAATCTATAAAAAATAGTACGCAAATTTGGTAAAATTGATACAAGTACATATAGACAAACTTTTAAGCAAGACAAATCGACAGACGGGATGGGAAGTTATCAGTGTGGGTCGCATCCCAGCCTCTTTTTATTATATAAAAATCCAACAGTCTTACTTAGTAACTTTTACTAACTTTAGGTGGCGCTACAGTCCGGACGGAACTGGGCCTCAACCAAAATGCGTCTCCAGCCAGCTCGGTATTCACCCACCTGCGTGCGCCACCTGAGTCGCGGTCTTTCTCTACTCGCCGTCCCTCGGGATTGGATTTGAAGACCTTCCGAGCTGGAGCGTTAATGTCCATTCGCTCCACACGACCTAGCCATCTAAACCGTTGGACTTTAATTCTGCTATTTAGGTCAGTGTCGCTCTACATCCCGTACAGTTCGTCATTATGTCTTCTCCTCCATTCTCCTTCTATGCGAACGGGACCAAAAACCACAAGAAGAATTTTTCTTTATGATTTGATGACAGCATATACTCGGTCTTGGTCTCATTGACTACTAAAGCCATCTTTCACGCTTCCGTCGAAATACTCAAAAAACCTCCACTGACATCACGCTTTGGGCTTCATCATCAGCTTCAATCATGTCAATATAATCTGCGTATCCGAGTTGTTGGATAGACCTTTGGAAGATTGTGCCTCTTGTGTTGACGGTTGACTTTTGCACAATTCTTTCCAAAGCGATATTAAGGAAGTCGCATGACTGTGCATCGCCTTGTCTAAAAACTTGTTTGACATCAAATGCATCCGTCAGGTCTTTTCCGACCTTGATAGAGCAGCCATCTCCATTGTCATTCTGCACAAACGGATAAGTTTGACAGGGATGCCAAAACTAGACATTGCTCTGTAGAGCTCTTCCCTATGGATACTGTCATACGCGGCTTTAAAATCGATAAAGAGATGCTGGGTATCGATTTAAAGTTCCTTGGTTTTTTTTAGATCTGCCATAGTGTGGATATTTGGTCGATAGTGGACTTTCCTGGTCTGAAGCCATACTGATAAGGACCAATCAGATTGTTGACGAACGGCTTCAGACGTTCACATAATACGGCAGAAAGGATCTTATATGCAATGTTAAGGAGGCTGATGCCTCTGTAGTTCACGCAATTTAGAGGGTCTAATTTTGTATGTATCGGGCAAACTATGCTGAGATTCCACTCATCGGGCATGCTTTCTTTCGACCATATTTTGCAGATGAGTCGGTGCATGCGCCCAATCAAGTCATCCCTCGGGAAGTTTTTTTACCTTTTGGTAAAATTTACGAACCTCCTTCCTGTTGTGACATCCTTTCTTACTCCTCGATCGCGCGCTTCTCATGCTCTCTTTGTTTCTATATAAGAAACCGGGTTTCCTCTCTCCTCTTCTGCTTGTAGAGCTCGCGAGCAGCTCTGGTCCTTCTGTACAGCGCCGTTTTGTATATCTGCTGTTTCGCTGCGTACGCTTGCTGGCATTCGTCGTCAAACCAGGTGTTTCGCTGTGGTGGCCGTGTGAAACTAGAGGCAGTATAGGACTCCTTAAGAGGTTATTAGAGATTCTTTCGGAAAAGGACATGTCAACCGCTTGCGATTGTAGCCGTCAGTGCAGGCTTTATCTCCCGATTATGCGACCAAATTATGTCTTCTTTTCCTAGCAAGACAATTGTAATGTCATAGCCAGGCCACTGCTCATATGTCTTGTCCAAGTGCTCGAAGAGTATGTCTTTGGTGTCTTCATCTTTTTCCTCTAGTAGGGCATGAGCGCATATCAGGCTAAAGTTCCCGAATTGAGCCTTGAGGTCGATTGTCGTGATGTGCTCGCTCACACTGTTAAAACTGAAGACTTTTTGAATGAGTCTAGTTCCAACAACTAATCCAAATAAACGCTGTCTTTGTTCTCGGAAGAGGTCGCCCGGTCCATCCAATCGCACTTATTGGATGGCGCAGTTAAGGGGTTCCGCTAATTGTTCGGCTGCACGTGGTCTGTTAAGGGACCTAACATTCCACGTACAGATCCGAAGTTCGTTGTCCTTATTTCGGTTGCGTGTATTGTCAACAGTGAATCCGTCCGTATCCGAGGCTTGCTGGTGCTTCGCAACTAAGGTATTTCTTACGTATCCAGGAAGTCATCCCGACTCGGTGGGCCAGATCCTTAGTATGACTCAAAGGACGGGGAGCCGGATAAACTGCTCCTTACAGGCCTAGGCTCCGAATATGCCGAAGAAGCCCTATAAGGTGTTCACTATGTAGTTCAACCTTACTGTAACTGTAGACGCCACCGTTGATTTCATCTCGAGAATTCGTCCGCTGCCGTCTCGTCTGGATAAAGAAAGGAACCTTAGTGGGAACACCTCTCCCCCCTCTCTTGTTTGCTGACCCAACAACTTTCCGCTGGGGTTAGAATCCAATCTCCAGTTGAGGTACTAGGCACCTGATGTTCACCGCTCTGAGGTGAGAGTAGCATTTGATAGACAGAGGTGGGTTTTGAGAAAAACCTGTGGACGAAATCCAACTAATTCATCGTATGCAAAATGTTTTTGGTTGTTTTTAAGTATTTTTTTTTTTAAATTCAACTGAAAACTTTTTTAATAATCCAAGTATCAAGTGAGAACAAAGAAAGATATTGGCTTCAAATTATTTATCTGTTCCATAATATCTTTATAAATATTTAAAAGTTTTACACAAGATAAATCGACAGACAGAATTTGAAGTTATTAGTGTGAGTCGTAACCCCACCTCTTTTTTCGGTAATAAATTTGCACGAATTGCAAACAGTGTTCAGGAGTAAGCCTCTTCATCTTTAAAACCAACCAAACTGAGTATAAAGAGTGACAGCTGTCAAAAAAAGAAAACTACTCTCAAGAAAGTATTGCCAAGTTGCAAACATTCAAAACTGAACGGAAATCAAAATTCAATCAAATATTTAAGAAAACTATAAACTTTTATTATAAACTCGGCCATTATGGCATTATAACTAAGAATGTTTCAAAAATATGATTTGGTCAAAACCGGGTTGGAAGAATCTTCTTATTTTTGAAGCACTTTCTATAATATTCCAGCTGAAGGTGTTTTTTTCACTTAGCTATAAAGTGAAAGTGAACAATTAAAATGAAGACTTAAAAACAAGTGTTTATTTTTTGTCACCCAAATACCAGCTCTTATTTTATCATGTAAGGTTTAGCCCTAGTTTTTTTTTTGTTCAAAAGGCTCAGTTCAAAAGTTCATTTAAATAAAAGCTGCGAAAATGTTACTAAAGTGTTCACTTCAATACAAATTAGTGGAATTATCCTCCATTTATCCCCAAGGTATTGGGGATATCTGTGGTTTTCAGAATTCACACTGATGTTTAATTTTCAGAGTAATTCCAAGCTAAACCATATTTTTTTCTATATTTTCGAATCTAGCCTTAAGACAATTAAAGGCCATTGGGAAAATAAGAACGAATTATAAAGAAAAGTTAAGTATTTTTCTAAGTTTCTTAATCAGAAAATTGGGAATGTGTGGCTATTAATCTACAATTTTTCCCAATGATAAAAATATGTCCTCAAATTGGCAATCTCAAATTATAAAACGAAAAAATTGATGAACAATGGTGTTTATATTTCCCTCTGGAACCAAAAATGTTATAGGCAATATAAAATAAAAATAGAAGATGAAAACAATAACAAAAATCTATAGATGTAGCTAAATTTTCTACATTTTGCAATTAAAAATAAAGCACCTTCGTTCTCTCTGTTTTTAAGATTAAGTCTGCCTTGGTTTTTAAAACATATACGAGTATACCTATGCAACCGTTTTATGGAAAATATGCTAATTTATTCAATTTAATTTACGATCCCTCAACAACCTAGGTATACAAGGATATCTTTCACAAAATACATGTAAATTATAATTATGTACAGCAAGTATGAACCTCACCTCTCTGACAACACCACACCTCCGCAGCTGCCTTTGACCGCATCAGGAGCAGAGAAGTATCCGTATCATAATAAAAGCACCCTCAAGGTATACTATAAACAATACACTTTTTAAATGGAAAAATTAAGTAGATATACAAAAGCATACCCACCTTGTGTATTTTATGTGTATCACAACACAAGACGAAGACACAGCCAAACACTTCAACTCCCAATCCCAAAACTCCAACTCGAACTCCAACTCTACTCCACAAAACCCAACCACATCCTTCCCATTCTTGTGACACATAATTTCTAAGAGGTTCTTGGTTCTTCACTTCACAGTAGAAATCTCAAAGAAAGGATCAAGTTAATTTTTCATAAGAAACACCATAACCACTGAAATATACTTTATTTAAATTTAGGGAATTATCTTCTTGAAATATTTAAATAGCTTTTTGGTATTTCAATCCAAATCTCAAAATCTGATAAGAATTCATGCCTTCGACTACGAAGCAGTACCTTTTAAACAGCTACACAATAGCCCGCCAAATCAGACAAGACCGAAGACCAGACTATGTTCTGTTTATCCATTTGTGCAAGACAGAGATATCCTTTCGTGGAATGAGAGTTACCTTGAATTTTTCAGGAGATATTCCTTAGTCCTTTCCTTAGTTACTACATCCGAGCTTCTATCTTCAGGAGATTGGGTACAATTATTATTATAATATTTTGTTTTCTTGTTCAAAATATGAAATGAATTGAGACTGTGAGGCATATTGAAATTTAGTGCTTCCAGATAAAGTTCAAAATGATGGTGTTTTAAGGCAAATTTGTGGTTTTTGAATAACGACTAAAGGACGCTAGGTAAGTATTTCAAGTGACTCTTCTTATAAACAGTATCAAGTTTAACAAGCACGTTTGGATTCAACTTAAGATTACAAGCAATAGTTTTAAGTTTCAAATCGCCTAGAGAAAACAGAACGGGGCTTGCCCCTTTTATTTTTGTAATATACTATAACAAATTTACTGTTCTTTTTTATTGTGGAAACATGTTTTAATCTTTCCTAATTATTTATGAAAGTCAATTTCGATTAAGCTTGGTGTACAGTGATAGCTAAAAATTTACATTTTCTTGATGGCACTTATGTTTCGAAAGTTGGGTGCAAATTTCAAGTAAAACGCCAAACTAGTCACAAATATCATTTCAAACAGTTCTGTTTTATTGTAAAAATTATTTTTGATTGCAATAACAACTTTCGAGTTAGCAAGGTCTTTAAGAACGTAACTAAAAAACTGTTAACAAATAAAATTCTGCTCTAAGATATTGTTTAACATTACATTGTAACAAAATTAATATTTCAGTAGTGAATTTTGTGGAACTTTGGACGGCGCAGGGCCATAAAATCCAAGGAGCTGAAAGAAGAAAATATCTGAAAAGAGCGAAGACAACTCCATCTCTCGATGTTATAAGCTGTAAATCAAATTCTATTTGGAGTATATATCTCTACTGGTTCTTGAGATATGGACAACGAAAAATTGTATCCCAAAACACGCATAAAAAGTCGAAAAATGAGACCATTTTCAATTTGGCAAAGCGGACCAATTACAATCACTTTCTATGAAAACAAATGCTACACACAGTTTGTAAGAACTGATTTTTGATGTTCTAATGTAGGACACGTGCAATCAAAAGAATGCAAGGGTCCACAGATTTCTTCTCAAGATCCCACCTCGGCCTACTAACTCCTAACCCCAGTTAAAATTTGTTAGGGTTAGCAAAGAAGAGAGGAGGGAAGAGGTGTTTCTCCTTTCACACACAAGGCAGCGGAGAAATTCCCATGATGGAAGAAACGATGGCGTCTAAAGTTCCCGAAAAGTTGAAGTACTTAGTGAATATCTTATAGGTGAGTGTGGGGTAAAACCCTGTTGTGAAGCACCAACATTCAAAAAATGTCGAAAACGGAAGGATTTACTATCGACAACCCAAGCAAACGATTTATATGCTCGTGGAAGGCCGGGTCCCTTAATAGAATACGGAGATTTAGTGGAGTATTTAGACTACAGTTAAGGAGTTATCACCGCCATCCAGGAAATGATATGGGATGGATGGATCGGTCAAAAAGAGGATGAAAAACTACAATATTTACTATGATGACTTCTACCGATGATGACATTGACATAATTGGAAGAACTCAGCGTTATGTCAAAGGGGCTTTTGTGAGTATTGAGGCAGAGCAAAACAAAGTACATGCTGTCGTCAAGAAAGGACATACAACACCGACGTCTTGGTCAACGTCACCATCGACAGACGTAACTTTGAGGTAGTCAAGGACTTCGTCTACCTAGGCTCCGCTGTAAACGCAGAAAACAACACCAGCGCTGAGAACAAACGCAGAACAACACTTGTTAACCGCTGTTTCTTTGGACTAAGAAAACAATTGAGTGGTTAAGTCCTCTCTCGAGGGACCAAAGTGTTGCTATATAAGACCCTTATCATCCCCATCCTGCTATACGGTGCAGAAGCATGAACCATGACAAAAGCGGATGTAAGCACCTTGGGTCGCTTCGTATGCATCGAAGGGGAGTGGAGGAGAAGATGGAACGACGAGCTGTACGGGCTGTACTTAGCCAGAAGAGTAAAAGTCCAACGACTTAGAAGGCTGGGTCACGTAGAGCGCATGGAAACCAATGCTCCGGCCCGGAAAGTCTTCGAATCCACACCCACAGAGCAGCGCAGTAGAGGAAGACCGCGGATCAGGTGGCGCGCACAAGTGGAAAGTGACCTCACCCAAATTGGAGCGCGAAACTGGAGACATCTAGCTAGGGACCGAGCTAGATGGAGAAGTTTGTTGGGTGAGGCCCTAGTTCACACAGGACTGTAGCGCAACCTTAAGTAAGTAAGTAAGACTCCTACCGTGAAAACCAACAACGCTTATTTGGATGCGGCTTTGTCTTTGGAGCCAGATTTAGGCAGCAAGTCTCGACCTATAGTTTCATCAACGAGCGTCTCATGACCATCCGGAAGAAGGCTAGATTCGGCAACATTAGCCCAGCATGTGCACACTTGCCGACAGAAGAAAAGGTTAATAACACCAAGGATAATTTCTTTGTGCTCTTGGACAAAGCATTTGAGCTGTGTCCTAGATACGATTTCAGAATTGTCCTGAGCGATTTGAATGCAAAACTAGGAAGCGAAGACATCTTTGGTGGAATAATCGGGAAAAGCAGCCTGCACGATAACACTTCCGATAAAGGGTTACAGGCTCATCAATTTTGCGGCTGGGTGAAATGACATGGTAGCCAGAACGCTTTTTCCACAACTCAACATCCACAAAGGAACCGTCAACCAGATTGGCCATCTTGAATTTCTGAGCGTCGAACAGCCATGATCGCAAGAGATCGCCAAATCCTTTTCCTACTGAGTCACAGGTAACCTCTTTCCCATTTTTTTGCCACCAACATAATGTGTCGAGAAATGCCAAAATTGCCAATATGCAATCAAAGAAGATTCTTCTGACGTGCTGGGTTTCAAACAGCCACTTACAAGAATAGGAGGAATTTTCGCAGGCAAAAGAAGCCTTACAATGTGCACGCAAAGTGGCAATGCATGGAAGTACGAGAGCTGCTGACGCGCTTTATGAGCAGAAGAGGAGAGAAAAACACTGACTTCTCAAAAGGAAAAAGAGAGAGCATGAAAAGTGTGCTCTCGAATGTCCCAAGTACATAAACCACGAACCAAAGGATGCAAAGTCGAAAATGGAAACACCATAATGCAACCTCATTCAATTCAATCCGAGATTTCAAGACCAACTATGACAGCATTTTTAGCGACGAGCTGTATAGAGCCATGTCTAATTTTGGCATCCTTGTCAAACTCGACCGTTAGTTCAGGTTGAATATTAAGAATTCGGGATTATCCACAAAGGTTCCATTCCATGTCAAAAAAGGGTGATGAGCCGTCATGTGATTTTAACATCTTCCCTGAAAGGAAAAGAAAGAAGAAGAGGTCCCACGTTAACACTAGAGGCACTATGTTTCAAAATTCTGTCCAATTACTGTCAAATGCTGATGACAATAAAATAATGGGAAGAACTCAGCGTGGTGTCAATGGGGCTATTGTGAGTATTACTGGAGATGCGAAAAAAAATGACTTAAGGGGTTAATGAGGACAAAACACACACACCAACTTCTCTGTCAAATCGTCAACATCGTAAGTTTGAAGTGGTTAACAATTTTGTCTTTCTAGGCTCCGAAGTGAACACCGAAAACAATACCAGAGCTAAGATCAAACGAAGAATTACTCTTGAAAACCGCTGTTTCTTTGGGCTAAGAAAGCAATTGATTTACAAAGCTCTCTCTCGAGGCATGGACTACAACAAAAACGGATGAAAGCACCTTTGGTCGTTTCGAGAGGAAATTTTTTCGCTTGTTCTTTTACGGTCCCGTATGCATAAAAGATAAGTGGAGGAAGAGATGAAACGACGATCTGTTCAAGCTGTACAACGACGGACGTGGACTTAGGCAGAAGGATACAATTCCAACGGCTGGATTACGTAGAACGCAATGGTCTGGCCCGGAAAGTCTTCGAATCCACACCCACAGGACAGCGCAGTAAAGGAAGACCGCGGATCATGTGGCGCGCACAAGTGGAATGTGACCTCACCAAATTAGAGTACGCAGCTGAAGACATCTAGCTAGGGAGCTTGATGGAGAAGTTTGTTGGGTGAGGCTCTCGTTCAAATAGAACTGTGGACCCAAGGTAAGTAAGCAAAAATTTGCCAAGTTTTTAAACACTTTTGAATTCATTGTTAGGAGCCTAACGTACATGCTGCAAAATAAGAACAAAATTGAGTTTAAAATATCTTGTTGATGATGTAAAGATAAATATTTAATTGATAATTTAAAAAAAATGCCTGCCGCTGCAAGGAGAAACATAACTGCCAAATTAAAATCTTAAAATAAATATACCTACTCTTCATAAGCTATTTTACTATCATTTTGATAAGACAAATGATAAGTTAGGTGCGATTGCCTTCCAAAAACTAAAACTTGTTCAATGTAAATAAATCACTGCTGTGATTTCTATTGCAGCAATATATCGTATTTCAAGTTAGAAACTTAACGAACCAAAGAAATAATATTTACAACTTCAGTTTTGCAAGAAGCTTTTCATAACAAGATTAAAAATTTATCTTTTGTTTGAATTTGTCAACTTGCATTATTTTATTACATTAGTTCATATTTTTATTTGAAATTTTCCAAGTGTGTATATAAGCACGCATTTTTTCAAAATTGACATCAATTCAACTCTCTTACTCAAGTGTGTAAAAATGGTGTCCTCAAAAGTATTTGCTATTTTAATTATTGGACTTTTAGTTGTTCATTCTTCGGAAGGTTTTTTCCTGCATATTTTCAAGAAACCTTTCCTATTGGAAAAACTCTGTGCAATGGATTCAATGTTTTGTGTTTCAACTTCGTCAACCAGCACTTCAACAACTGAATCAACTTCTACGTCTTCATCTTCATCCACAACTACTACCGAAGCAGCAAGGAGAAACGGCTAAAACGAAGCTTTAAGGATACAACAATGTAGTGGATGTAGGTTTTTGACAAATAAATCGAATTGGAAAACGTGTAAAGAAAATTGTGTTATTTTATTTCTAAATATATAAATGGTGGCGACTCCAAAGTGCCTACTCCGATGCTTTCTATCATACGTACCCATGCATCTTTATGTAGGGCATGGAGTCGAAAGGTTTTGCACACCAGAGAAACATTTCAGGAAACATTGCTTGAAAAAAGATTCTCAAATGTGTCCTATTTAAAACCAAAAATAAAAACATTTCTGAAACATTTCAGGACATTTGTTTAATGTTTCTGATATTTTTTCTTGGTGTGGATGCTTTGAGAAACATTGTGGAGTTTTTTGCGTGAAAATGAATTATTAAAGATGAAACACTAAATGTTTTCTTTTCCTGAGCGTCGAACTTGTCGAGTTGTAGAAGCAAAGTAAGGTCAATGATTCTCGGGAATTATTTCTCCAGAAGAGCACTGAAACCAAAGGTCACCCCTCCCCTTCCCAATCCTTACCGCTATTATGCTGGCTGATGGTTCCTTATTCCCTGACTGTATAGTGCATCACTGTCTGTCAATACCCTGTTTCCGGATACCAGGCGACCTCCGGATTAGCTAGCCTTATCTGTGTAAGCGAATCTCTGCACAGATGGACCCCCCTTTACTTTGCCTCCTCGTGGGAATCTAATGTATAAACAAAAACAAAACCAAAACCCAAAGCAAAAACGTCAAACCGGTACCGGTTCTCCAGCTACACCGGGCGGCACTTCGGTGGCAACGTTGGCTGTCGTTATTCCTGTGCCAAACACCGGAGAAGTCACTGCTCATCTTCTAGTGCGGTACAGGATGTGTCACTGACGAAAACGCTTTCTCCGATAGCGGAAAGTTCGTTAATAATGATCTTTCCACTACTTAAGAGAGTAAACCTTTCCAGAATCCTAGGAGCTCTTATAAACAACGGCGCTATGCGATGAGGATTCTAAAATCCCCTGGTTCAACATTGGGGGATGGAAGTAATCCCATCCTTAGCAAGACGCAGGAGTGGGCTAAATCCATTTTAGATAAAACTAGTCGCTACGATTCCACATCAAAACGACAAAGGTCTTTGGAGGAGTCCACTCCCCTCCCTAAAAAGCCCAAGTGCAGAACACCCGCACTCCCGACATGGCTAGAGTACCTCTCACTAAACCTTTTAGTGATGTACTTAAAGAGCCTAAAAAGATCATAGTGGCGGTCATTGGTAGGAGCAATATTGATGGCACGATTACCTCTGACCGTTGACAGATGGTAAAACTGGGGCTCTCGGCTGGTTTTCTCAAAGTCATGAGAGACCATCCGGGTCCACCACCTGTAACAAGCAATTGGGGTTGGCATCAAGGTCATGTCAAACTCATCGCTTGTAACGATCAGAATTCGCGCGATCTCTATACGCTTGCTGTTGGCATGCTGGGCGAAGCCTGGCCAGGCGCAATAATCGAGGTCGTTGCAAAGGAAGATATTCCTTGCAGGCCGAGAGCACGCGAATGTCGCAAGACGTAGGGGGTGCCATTGCTGCTATCACCTTCCAATCCTTGGAAGTTGATGATGATGAACCTGGGCCCTCTTCTGTCGCAGTACAGTCTTCTTCTGAAACTGTGTCGCAAGACGTAGGGGGTCCCAGTGCTATCACCACCTTCTCATCCTTGGATGTGGATGAGAATGTGGCGGCGCCCTCTTCTGGCGCAGCAAAGTCTTCTTCTGAAAACGTCAAAAGTTTATCCTTAATGGAGACCGATGACTCAAACGACAAAGCTCTTCCCAGTGAGGAAGAAGATGAACTATTAGGTTCCTCTTCGTCTGATCTGGATGAGCTGGATTTAACAGTATTGGAGGTTGATCTGCCTTGGAAGACTATTCAATCGAGCAAGACTAGACATCCGCAAGATTGGGACTCCTATAAAGAACCCCTAAAAAGTATAAACTAGAATTGAGAATAGCCAAAAGATCCTAATGGAGATCCTTCTGTAACTCCATAGAAGAATCCTCGGAGGCATCAAGGATAAGGAAGATTCTCTCGACACCCACTTCCCGGATAGCTCCCAATCCGTTAATACAACAAACAGTCCTGTTTCGGGTGTTAACTTAATTTTTCCTCACGGTCTGGTTACAAAAGAAAAATTGACAAAGAGATGTAAAGGTAGTTTTCATTCCCAAGGGGTGAAAATGCTCGCATGTCAATCCTTAAGACCTAAGACCTATTAGCCTATCATCATTCATTCTCAAAACTCTTTAACGATTGATCGATATACATATACGTAATAGCATTGATAAGAGATTATCAGTGTCTCAGCATGCTTACTGCAAAGGGAAATCGGTAGAAACAGCCTTGCATACAGTGGTAATAACTATCGAATACTCCCTGGAACAATTGGCCTTCCTGGATATTGAGAGCGCTTTCAACAACGTTGACACGTCCGCTATGACTACCTTAAACGTCGAATACTCAATCTGTGATTTGATTAATCTAATGCTAAAAAGCAGGATCATCACCTCTAAGTTGGGGGATTTTTGCACAAAAAGTTCTGTCAGCAGAGGCACTCCTCAAGGTGGTGTTCTGTCTTCTCTCCTGTGGAACATAGTGGTTAACGAACTACTAATATCCCTTGAGAGGGAAGGCTACAGAGTGGTTGCATATGCCGATGATGTTAATATAGCCGTCAAAGGGGAACATCCTTATACACTGAGAGACCTCCTTCAAATGCACTGAATATAATCACTACATGGGCTGATCCCTGCGGACTAATTATTAATCCTCAAAAAACAGACCTCATTCTTTTCACACGGAAAAATACAAGATCCCAGTAATTGTAACTCCTTCAATAAAAGGTGTACCACTAATTTTTACCAATGAATCCAAATATCTTGGTCTGATATTGGACAAAAAATTAAGTTGGAAATCCAATATACAGGAAAGATTTAAAAAAGCTACAGCATCTCTTTTCCTTTGCAAGAAAGCTATAGGAAGCAAATGGGGTTTTCAACCTCGCATAACCTACTGGCTATACACATCGGTCATCCGACCAATACTTATGTACGGGGTTGCAGTATGGTGGACTGCACTGGAGAAAGTCACATACTACGACAAACTCAGAAGAGTCCAACGCACTGCATGTCTCTGTATAAGCGGGGCATTGAGAACAACACCCTCAGTAGCGTTAGACACTGTCCTTCATCTGACACCCCTCGACATCTTCGGTAAACAAGTGGCAGCGAGTACGGCGATAAGACTCGACGCCTCATCTCAATGGACCAACAACAATGTTGGGCACTATTCCTAAACCTCTATTTGGAAAAAAACTTCCAGGTATCCATTCCATCCAGAAATTAATGGGCAGACAAAAAACTCCTGGATAACAAAAGTATTCATCTTTATACAGATGGATCCAAGACAAATGAGGGAGTTGGTAGTGGTGTGTAGTACTCAGAAAAGCTTGATCTAAGCATCTCATTCCGCCTTCCTAATCATTGTAGCGTCTTCCAAGCGGAAATTTTAGCGATCAAAGAGGTTCTTTCCTGGCTAAGAGAACACGTGATATAAACTTCTAATGTCCGCATCTTCTCTGACAGTCAGGCTGCTATTAAATCTCTTGACTGTGTCTCAACCAAATCTCAAACGGCCCTCGATTGTCGATCGTCTCTTATGGAGATGACGCAGCAATTTAATATTCACCTATGTTGGGTGCCGGGCCACAGAGATATCACGGGAAATTGTAGAGCCGATGAACTCGCTAAAAATGGAATCGTCATGCCTATTTCACCTGAAAGGGAGGAGATAGGTATACCGATAGCTACATATAAACTTATGCTTCAAGAAACAGCTTTTGCGATAGCAAATTCTAGGTGGCACAACTTAACAACATGCGCAGCCACAAAACTCATACGGCCTTCACTGAACCGAAAGCGCTCTAAAGACTTGTTATCTCAAAGCAGACTTCATATTAGCTCTCTAATAGTTGTCCTTACGGGACACTGTCTTATAGGCAAACACGCAATACGACTTGGTCTAGCTTCAAATGACTTCTGCAGGAGCTGTATGGACGAGGAAGAAGAGGAAACAATCTCTCACCTTCTCTGCACTTGCCCTGCTTTTTCACTAAAACGCAAACTTCATCCATCTGGGGGACTTCTCTTTTGATAATCCCAGTGAACTAGCTAAAAAGGATATCAAATATCTTCTTCGCTTTATAAAAAGCTCAAAATCGTTCGACTAGTAGGAAGTAATTTTCTAGATTCATGTGGTATCACAATGGGCCTTTCTTTTGGCCTAAGTGTGTGGATTCTACTCCGCAGCCACGTTAACCTAACCTCACCTAACACTAATAGCGTAGTTTTGAATTCTTTACCCAACGCTATTAAGCCCTATCATGTATCCTAAGGATGGAATTAAAACCATTCATATTGCTGCTTTGGGAGTAACATTTCCGAAACAGGAATAAAATGGAAACTTATTACTAGTGAGTAATTTGTTTACATCGCAAAAAATCCTAAAAACACTGAAATTCAGAAATAAAGCCCATTTCCATTAGGCTAATTGTTAATATCTAATATATTCACATATTGTCCGGATGCAACTACAGTAGGGCCTTAACTTCTTCTGGAGCATAGGGCAGCAATAAGACCCCGCAACTAACCTCAGCTGTGGCCACTATAGAATACCTTGAGAACGAGCTTCCTTCAAAACTGATGACTTTCAAGTTGTCTTTAATATCTAATGGAATCATTATTTTATCTTCAGTTTCAAGTAAATTCGAGTCCCAAAAATCAAGTTTCTTTTATGCAGCTTATATTATGTAAGCTTTGAATTTCGTGTCTTCTATTTCCTGGAAGACGGTTTTTCTCCTGCGTTGTCGGCATAAAATTGCTGCGTTAAACTCAAAACCATGTCACTTAATAAAACTTCCAAGTTCATTTAAGATCACAGTCAAAGAAAATTTGAATCTAAAGACAATTAAAAAACATAAACACAATATGTGGCCTACGAGAACAATTGAATTCAATTAAGACCAATACGAACAGTTGTAAAATTAAAACTTGATTAGTTTGCTAACCTTCTAATTTAATTAAACATTTTATTGAACCGAACACAAAAAATTATCATTCTAATTTTTTGTTATAAAAAAGCGTAGAATCTTGGAAAAATCATTCAATTCCGTTTTAAAGTTCAGTTCCATCATAATGGTTTCTTCAAAAATATTTCTAATTTTCCTTATTGGACTTTTGGTCTTACAACCATCGCCATCTGAAGGATTATTTTTGCATTTTTTTAAAAAACCTTTTATGCAAGAGAAACTCTGCAGATGGGGATCACCACTTTGCAGTAGTACAACAAGCACTACAAGTACCACTACATCAACAACAACACCCTCTACAACGGCTTCAACTACGGCATCAACACCAGCGGCACCTGCAAACAAATAAATTGAATATTACATAAAATATTGTTTTTATTTTGTTAGGTTAAGCTTAAATGCACAGAAGACGGAACTTTTTCCTTTTTGGAAAGAATAGATTCAAAGTTAATATTTGCTTCATCTATTCGGTTGCTTTCAGCAAAAACAAATTTATATCATTCCCTCCTCGTGGGTGAACTGTTCGTTGGTTCCTTTGCTCTTCAATAGTTCAACCTACAGCAATGCGTTGGTTCCTTTGCTCTTCAGTATTTCAGCTATGCGTTTTGACCATAGATACAGGGTCCTTATTTTTCAATGGTGGTGTTATCTTTTCCATAATCCGTGCCAAAGAATTAAAAGCTGGGGGGTAATCAAGCCGATAACAAGCTCATTCAGGCGCTTTAGCATGGTCCGTCTTATTTTGTTACCTAACACCTATAGTCGGTTCTGCCAGAGCTGACCTTTCCCTTCGGAACCTCCATTCTTTTTTCTCCCTATGGACTTTACTGACAAGACTAACCGCCTACTCTGAGATGTATTTTGCTTATATCTTGTCGAAAAGTGAGGGTCTCTCACTCAGGGGATACATGGTAATTAAGTGCGCTGACGAGTTTTCCGGGGAATTTCTTAGACAAAGCATTTCTAAGGTAAGCAATAACTGAGAAGGCTTAAATCTCAAACATATCTCAGCTAAGGACATACCTAGATAGCCTAAGGCACGCATTTGGTTGTCCCTCATGGGTATTAAGCCAGGCGGTCAGGAGGTAATCTGTGGTCTTCGAGGTTAAATCCACTGATTCCAATGCATGACTGGGTTATCATTAAGACAGAGCAGTAGAAGACCAGTGCCACTTACCTTCTGAAGTTTAGCGATGGAAGCAGAGGGACCCTTAGTTACAAATTGCGTTTCGGCATCATGAATGTCAAGATTAAAACCTGCAAAGCCAGGTACCAGAAGACAACAAAGGCGATGTCGAAGTTGTTGACGGCACGGTGGTTTCTAGTTGCTCCGCCTCCATTGAAAATTAAAAACGCTTTGAACCTCGTCCAGATTAATCTGAAGCACTCTAAGAGAAGCAGTGTTAATAAGAACTAACCTCCTTATTGTTATGACTAGAACTCACGGCATGGCATTCTCTTAAAGTTAGTTCAGAGATAAACGAATTCCCCAGTAAATTCACGAAGTAGTTAATGTGTGATGATTTTCTAAATCTAATACCCTGTGCTTCAAAAATATTTCGTTTTACATTTGTCAGAACAGTTTTACTACTAGATTGAACTTTTGAAATAGACCATGAAGTTAGCATAAAGTAGATCACCAGGACTATACTCGCGTTTTCTACAGCTATGTTTTGAGTTGAATTGTTGGTTTTGTTTGTTTGATCCGGTGGGTAAATAATCTTGCTTTTTAAATATCAATAGATCTACCAAAAAACATTTCTGCTGGTGATTTACTGAGGAAAGCGTTGGATAGGAGTTGTCGGTGTACATTGATTTTGTATTCCTGAACAGGCGTTCCACATTCGCACAGTTCGGCTAAAAAATGAATCTCTGTACTTCATAATGCGGCCGAAGTTCGGCTCAAAGGCAAACTGATGGGCATTCCTAGAAGCGCGAGTATTGTTTGAGTAGAGGAATGCAACTGGTTATTTCTGTTGGAAAACTTGTTAAGTTTATACTTGCGATCAAAATTTCTAAGTAATCAAGTTTTGACTATTATGTATAAAGAAAATATTTTTCAATAAAATATTTAGTCTGTCATTTACTATCGTTATAATCAAGTCGTTTTAATCAGCCTTATCACAGGCCCCGTCGTAATAGATTCGTAGTACGAACCCCGAATAATTGTATCATTGGTCCCGTCGTAATAAAACAATTTGCTACGAAATTCGGAGTTCGTGAAAATTGGTATCACTAGCCCCGAATGAATAGGAAGTTTGGCAGCTTTTTCTACGAACAATTATATTGATCGGAGTTTTTAAAACGAACAAAAAATTAAGCTTGCGAAGATAAATTAAATAAAAATTAAATATATGAAAAGAATCATGTAAGTTTTATTATTGTTTTAATGTGAAAGTGTTTACCTATGTATGTTTTTATTATTTTTTTCTTTGAAGGGCAAATAAAGTTATCACAAATAAAATTGAATTGGAAAGGCTTTATGAAATGCTTCAAGAAAAACTTGAAATTGTCCAAGAATTTTTCAAAAATCCCTAAGGAGGAAGTGAATTCGTTTTGTGAAGCAGTAAAAATAGAGTTAAATAGCTTAGGCCCACCTTCTAAGGACACCTCTAGCTGGAAAAAAGTAAATTGAATAAATTAGTCCAAACTTTTTTATAATTTAATTTAATTCTTAAGTGTGGTTAGATTGGAAGGCATAAATCAAGAGGAACATGGTTGAGAACAAAAAAGAATGCAAAGCTACAGGTGGCGGAGCAAATAGAATACATTTTTTGAGCAGCCTCGAAGAAGGTGTCATAAGAATGAATAAACTTTGAAGAGCGGAATAAAAGATCCACAATCTTATATATTCGAAAATTCGCCCGAGCCTTTATAATCAAATGAACCTTGTGAAAAGAACCAACTTGCCGATGTTTCGATGTTATCAGACCTAGTTGATGTGGGAAATGTTCCACGGCGTCTTCCAACCACTTCGCGTCAATCATATTATGATTCATCCAGTCTTTGTGTATTTTCTTCATTTATTGCAAAGATTGCAACGACAATACTATCAACTTTTAAGATAGGTAGAAATGGCGATCTCAAGGCAACCTAGCCTGAGATCCAATTAGCGCTGTAGTGCGCCGTTTTGATACCAAAATCAACTTTTAAAGACAAAAACAAATAAAAATAAGAACAAATCGAAAGATGAAAAACGAACTTTTATTTAATTTTCTTATTTTGACGCATATCAGCTGATTTTAAAACTCCGAAATTAGTATTTCTGTGTGGCAATGCTATCTTGAATTCGTTCGGGGCTTATGATGTAAATGTATTCGTATTCGTAGCGTAACACAAATTTCGGGGACTAGCTACGAGGGACTCTGTGATAGGGGTGAATATAACTCTGTTAAAAGGTTATGGGCCCAGGACAATAGCAAGATTCAAGGAATATATACATATACTGGAGAAAAATGTCTGTACTACAGAATTTGGGAATCCATCAAATGGAGAAGCTAACTGGTTCTGAAAATTGGTCAACATGGAGTTTTGCCATGAAAACCCAACTAGAACTTGAAGATTAATGGAAATATATCGAGAATGTTCCTGGCGTTGAGTTGGATCTTTCTAAGGACAAGATTGGTCGTTGCAAAATGATTCTGGCTATCGACAAGAGTCTTTATGTCCATGTTAAAAATGCAACAACTTCCAAAGAAGTTTGGACTGCTTTGCAAAATCTTTTTCAAGACTCTGGTCTGGACAGGCGCATAGGTTTACTTCAAAAACTATGCTCTGTGGTCCTGGTAGAATGTTCCTCTATAGAAGATTACGTAAGCCAAATCGTTTCGACCGCACAAAAGTTGAATGAAATAGGATTTGCAGTAAATGATGAATGGGTTGGTAGCTTATTATTGAAAGGTCTTCCTGATGAATATAGGCCGATGATCATGAGCATTGGTTGCAGTGGAAAAGTAATTTCAGCAGATTCCATCAAAATGAAATTGCTGCAAGACGTTAAATATGATTCCAAATCATCCAATAGTGCTCTTTTGTCAAAGAGAGGAAGTTTTCCCAATTCACACAAGAAATGGAAGCCTAAGTATGACAAGAAAACGAAATATCGTTGCTTTAACTGTGGTGGGGTCGGACACTACGCTTCAGATTGTCTATCGAAGTTTAAAGGACAATATTTGAAGTCAGAAAAAGGTAGCTCAATGTTTGCAGCGTTTCATGCAGAGTCCAAACAGCATGAATGGTGTTTTGATAGTGGTCCCACCGATCACATGACATCTGATCCTGATTTTTTCAAGCAACTCAAGCCATTTCAAGGTCAAATTAAGACAGCAAATAACATGTTAATGAATGCTGTTAGTAAAGGCGACATTTCGTTGACTGTTTTAACTCCTAAAGGAAGACGTGATGTTGTTGTTCATGATGGAATTAAAAGTCAACTTACTATCCATAAAGAAGATTGTGGAACATGACAATGTTGTCATCTTCGACAAAGATGGATGTCGTGTCATGAATTCTTCAAATGAAGTCATTGCAAATGGTAAATCTGAAAACGGTCTTTACAAGTTGGATACTGCTAAATATAAGAATGCTAATTTTGCAAGAAGTAACCTGGACAATGTTTGGCATCGAAGGTTTGATCACTTGGGACAAGAAAATTTGAAATTACTTGCTCGAGGCTTAGTTAAGGGTATTGCTTTGAATCAAGATTCTCAGTCGACATGTTTGTCATGTGCAGAAGGCAAGCAGCATCGGACAAGTTTTCCATCAGAAGGGTCAAGGTCATCAAAAGTACTTCAGATAATCCATTCAGACGTGTGTAGTCCAATGGAGGTGAAATCTATAAAGGGAAGTATATATTTTGTTACTTTCATAGATGATTTCACTCGGAAGGTATTCGTTTACTTTATGAAGACGAAAGATGCTGTGTTGAACTGTTTTCGTGAATTCAAAGCCGAAGTCGAAAACCAACAAGAATCCAGAATTAAAATTTTACGAACGGACAATGGTACAGAATTCATAAACAAAGCTATGCAACTAGAGTTGAAGAAGTCTGGGATTGTTCATCAAACAACCGTTCCCTATGCTCCAGAACAGAACGGTTTGGCAGAAAGGATGAACAGAACTCTTATAGAGAAGGCTCGAGCTATGTTGTGTGATGCTAAAATGCCTAAATTTTTTTGGGCTGAAGCAGTTAACTGTGCAAGTTATATTGTCAACCGTTCACCTCATAGAAAGCTTAAAAAAAACTCCAGAAGAGTTATGGAGCAATCGCAAACCGGATGAGTTCTTTTCGAATTTTTGGTTGCACAGCGATGTCTCACATTCCCAAACAAAAACGACGAAAGCTGGATTCAAAATCCGAAAAATGCATTTTTGTGGGATATTCGAATACTTCCAAAGGTTTCCGTCTGTACAGCCTACAAAAGAAAGATGTTTTCATCAGCCGTGATGTTGTATTTCACGAGGATAATTTTCACTACAAAATTCAAAATGAAAACACCAATGAAGTTCCAAAGTATACAGCTGTAGTGGGGGTACATCCAATAGAGAAACAAGAAAATCTTGTCATAGAAAACAACTACGGGTCATGTTCATCAAATCCAGAATTTGAAGAGGGGGATAACGAAGAAGCTGGAGAATCTGTTCTCTCACGCCGAAGCGAAAGAATCTCAAAATTACCAAGAGTAGTTTACAATGCTGAGACTGTCAACATCTTGGAAGAACCCGAAGACATGGAAGATATGTTATCCAGAGATGACAAAGAAAAATGGATAGAAGCGATGCAGACTGAGATGAAATCATTTGAGGAAAATGATACCTGGAAATGTGTCGACAAGCCTGCTGGAACCAACATTATCAAGACGAAATGGATATTCAAGAAGAAGCTAGATGAGATGGATAATGTACGATACAAGGCTCGATTGGTGGTAAAAGGTTTTACACAGAAGAAAGGTATTGACTATGAAGAAACCTTTTCACCAGTTGTGAGATACTCTTCTATCCGGTATTTAATAGCATTGTCAGTAAAGTATGATTTGCGAATTGAACAGATGGATGCTATTACTGCTTTTCTCCAAGGTGAGTTAACTGAAGATATCTATGTTGAGAAACCGAAGGGGTTTTTGATGGGAAGAGAAGATCAAGTGATGAAACTGAACAAAGCTGTTTATGGACTTAAGCAATCAAGTTTAGTTTGGAATACCAAATTGGATCGAGTCCTACAAAAACTTGAATTGAAGCGTTCGCAAGTTGATCCTTGCATATACTTCCATAGAAAGGATAAGGCCATGACGTTTCTAGCAATCTATGTTGATGATATCCTAATCTTCACTAACGAAACAGTATTTTATGAAAATCTGAAACTAAATTTGATGAAAGAGTTCAAAATGAAGTTTTTGGGAACCGCGAAGAATTGTTTAGGAATTCAGATTTCACGTGACAAAGATGGAATTTATCTAGATCAAGAAAAATATATATCTGAGATGCTGATGAAATTTAACATGGATGAGTCAAATCCTGTAGCAACCTGTAGATGTCACCTAAATCTTCAGAAGAAGAAAAGAAATGGCTAAGATTCCTTATCAGCAAGCAATTGGAAGCTTATTATTCGCAGCACAGTGCACTCGACCGGATATTTGCCTTACAGTCAACAAATTAAGCAAATTCAACAACTGTCCTGGCAAAGAACATTGGACTGCTGTCAAGAGACTCTTTAGATATCTGAAAGGGACAAAATCGGCCAAACTGAAATTTTCAAGAAATGGAAATCCTGAATTTCAAATATATTCTGATTCAGATTGGGCAAGCGATTGTGACAAAAGAAGATCTGTCACAGGATACGTATGTATCTTACAGAGAGGTGCCGTGTCTTGGGCGACAAAACATCAGCCAACTGTTGCATTATCCACAACAGAAGCCGAATATATGGCACTTTCGGCCTCAACTCAAGAAGCAATGTGGATTCGTGGCCTCGAGTCTGAACTGAACCATAATTTTAACAACTCGGTCATGAATATATATTGCAACAACAAAAGTGCAGTTCATCTGGCGTCGACAAGCAAGTACTTATCAAGATCCAAACACATTGATGTTAGACATCACTTTATTCGTGAGAAGAAGAACATGAACATTATCTCTTTCATTGGAATTGGAACTGAATCAATGGTTGCAGATTATTTTACTAAGCCAGTTTCTACCGAAAAACATAATTTCTGTTCTAATAACATAGGTTTACGTTTCAGGTAAATTTTGTTCGAGTGGTGGTGTTGGAAAACTGGTTAAGTTTATACTTGCGATCAAAATTTCTAAGTAATCAAGTTTTGACTATTATGTATAAAGAAAATATTTTTTCAATAAAATATTTAGTCTGTCATTTACTATCGTTATAATTAAGTCGTTTTAATATAACTCTGTTAAAAATTTCACTAGAGCATAGTCCATTAAAATAACGGTAAAAAAGTGTGAGACAAGAAACTTTTCGTCGATGTTCATGTGACGTAAGCGAGTTGATGATGTTAATGTCACCAATCATTTTAAAAGCTCTTCTTTGAATACTGTCCAAGAGGCTTAAGTATAAGTTACTTGAGCACCAGCCCAGAGATGATAGTTATATTACAATTTCAGACCTATATAGGTTTTGTAGAACTAAGCCAGATCAGGCGGGGAGAAAAATGTCTTGCATCATCGCTCCACAAAAGTTGGTTGCTGATGCACATTCTGAAGATGTCGAGATTTTCCGTTTCGTTGATGCAAGGCCCTTCATAGATACAAGACTGCATTGGGTTTTCGAAGCATTAAATTCCACACAGTTTTTTAATCCCCATTGTACAATGCTGTGTAGGTCGGAATTTAATGAGCTTATCATATTTTGCCATTGCAGTTCCACATTTGAAGCGGAGGGTTGTGAGTCTAGAAACAAATATGAAAAGCTGAGAGTGCTATCATTAGCGAAACAATGTATTGGATTAGAAGTAGCAGACAGGATATCATTTATAAAAATGGGTAAAAGGGTGTGAGACAAAACGGAGCCCTAGGGCACACCAGGCTTTACATTATGGGTTTCAGACTTGAATCCGTCCAAAACAACTTCTATTGAACGGTTCGAAAGAAAATTTCTAATCCAACTACGAAGAGATTCGTCGATACAATGCCTTTAAAATATCAAGTGCAATTATCTTACTTAAATAATTTTTATTTTTAGATAATTTATTTAGATAATAGATAGTTTAGATAATTTTTATTCATTCTAACTATAATAGTTAGTGTTGAATGACACGCCAAATGAATTAATTAAATTAATATATGATGTGGGTGACAATCAGAGTTTTATTATTTCAAAAAAATGAAGTTAATAATAAAAGCAATCTTTGAGCAAAAAATTAAATAAATTATTTCAAAAAATAAACTTAACAATTCAAAAATAATATAGTGTGAAAAAAAACAACAAGCAAATATTTAAACTATGTATGTTTGTGCTGCTTAATAGGATAAGGTTCTTAAAAAGGATTCAATGCATTTATAGTCATGTGCGAATAGCCAATCTTTTTCCAAAAAAGATCTAAAAGAAGAAGTTTGTTTTATAAATAACGGTAATTTATTAAAAAGTTTTGGAGCAGTAACTGTGAAAAAAAATAAAAATGTGTTCTACGTGCGAGTGGTACAGTAACAAGATGTGAGTTATTTATACGTAGACTTTAAAGCTGTGAGTTTTTAGTTGGAATATTGCCACTTTGTTTGGAAAACTCTCTTAAAACTTTGAAAACATAGAGAAGTTTCATTGGTAAAATTTGCAAATCTTGGTATAAATGCCAACTTTCAGCAAAACGGTTTTTATTATTCTTATTGCATGTTTTTGAGTTAATTTTAACACTTTTTTCGAGCAAAATGGTGTTATGAGGTACATTTTACGAGTAACCAATAACATGTGTGATTTCAATGAGCGAATATGTTCTTTCCAATTAAATTTGAAATCGATTAGAACACCTAAGTATTTGAATTTCATCACTGACTCAATTTTAAAGAAACTATCGGAACATAAACTATGAGAATAAAAATTAAGTTCACCACATTTATGAATAGGTGAGCAAAATTGTTTACAGTTATCGGCATGAAAGTAAAGGTTATAATCAAAAAGACTGTTATCAGAAATTTTAAAAGTTACTAACTTAGTTTTCTGCTTATAATTAGCTTATGAGCAGCAAACCAAGTCCAAGGATTTCTAGATCTTCTTCAATTCTGCCCACACATTCAAAAGTCGTATAAAATTGGTAGGTGTATGCTATATCATTTGCAAAGGCAGTTGGGGAACCATTCAATTTAAGATTAAAAAGAGAATTTATATAAATTAAGAAAAATAATGGACTGAGAACGGAGCCTTGTGGGACTCCATTTTTTAAAGGAAGTGAATTGCTTAAAGTTCCGTTCACATTTACTTTTTGTTCTCTTTCCTTTAAGTAGGATTGAAGCCATTTAAATATAACACCTCGAAAACCAGCTTTATACAGTTTGTTTAACAGAACGTCGTGGTCAACCATATCAAAGGCCTTAGTCATATCAACGAAAAGAGCCATGGTAGTTTTGTTGCAATTTAAACTGCCTTAAAAGAGCGTCTTCGGTAGACATTCCTGATCGGAATCCAAATTGGTTATAGCTGAAAAATTTATTTTTGTCCAAGAAGGAAATTATTCTTGCCTTTATAAGTTTTTCAAAAAGCTTTGAGAAAGTTGAAAGTAGAGAAATAGGTCTTTAGTCTGAAACATTTTTTCTATTACCTTTTTTTAAAAAAAAAAAAGGCACGACTTCACACACTTAAGGCGATTGGGAAAACAACCATTTTCAACACTTGCGTTAAACAGATAACTCAATATATCGACCACATATGAGGCAATTTTTTTAAGTATGATACTAGAAATAATATCAGAAGTACACGAATTCTTATTTTTCAAAGATAAAATAGCCATGTAGATGTAGACCTCACGTGAAGATATAGAATTGAAAACAAAACTAATTGACTGTAAACTGTCAGAAGTTATATTTGAAAATATTGAACAATTACAACTTGAGCAAGGATCAACTGAAGGTTTGAGTTTATCTGAAATTCCGGTGAAATATTCATTAAATATATTGGAAATAGAGTTTTAGTCACTAATGGAAACATAATTAATTTGCAAGTTATCTATTTGGACTAACTGCCAATCCTTATTAATAATATAATAATTGTTACGCGTTTCTTCTATCTTATGTTTGATTGTTTTACATAAAGAGAAATAATAATTTTTAAGATTTCTGTTTTCGGGATGTTTTTTGCATTTAACACATAAAATCTGCTTAAGTAAATTTTTAGTCATATAAGGCTTTAAATGCTTATGGCTTTCTGAGCTTAGACTTGAAGTATAAGTACAAGAATTTATGTGATTTTGTAAAATTGAACTAAATAAATCAAAGGCCTTAGATGGGTTACTTTCCAAATAAACTGGCTTCCAAAATTCATATTTTAAAAGTTCCAATAATAAAGAGTAATCAATGAATTCTTTATTTGTTTTGAGTGTTTTTCTACTACTTCCTGAAGTGGAATACAAAGCGATATTAAGATATGGTCTGTTAACCTAAGATCATAAACCTTACCATAAGAAATTTTACTATTTTTTTTTTATTAAATCTGGCGAATATGTGATCGATACAAGTACACGAAAATTCTGTCACACGGGTTGGCTCGTTTATATAACTCTTAAGACCATTTGCTGCCAAGAGAATTAAGTAATTTTCTGTGTCTTTATCTATTTCATTTAATATATCAATGTTAATACCACTTATTAAAATCAAATTTTAAGCCTTAATTATACCAAGAATATTGCTTAATTCTTCAATAAAAATACTTTTACTAAAAACATGCAGTCTATATATACACAACATAGTGTAGGTATCATTTTCATAATAAAACGACAACTTCAACACATCTGCACTAGAAAATTCAATTTTAGAGCACTCGCATACAAAACTATCTCTCACATAAACAGCTACACTTCCCGCTGGATATAATTCATTACAATTACCAAACAGCGAATAACCAGGTATATTGTATAAACAAAGTTCATTCTCATAGATCCAAATTTCACTCAAAACTATTACTACAGGTAAACGTATGACCTACTCAACATGAGCTACAATTTGCGGTGAACTGCTTTGCAAATAAGTTGGAACCGAGGAAGAATTCCTCATGTTTTTTACGAATGACAAAAAATTCTTACTGCCTTTGGGGCATTGCATACCAGATACCTTTACTCGGCACGAGACAAGAGCAATCAGCAGCTAAGGCTTAGCCATACAAACCTCACACATAAACACCTACTTGACAAAAACGCAACCAACAATTCCTGCTTATTCTGCAACCACCCAAACAAAATGACAGTTGAACATCTGTTAAACTTTTGTCCCAACTTCCAAACACCTAACCACAGGATCAACCGTACAAACATAATACAACAACCCAACGAAATTAACTGCGCTGCCATAATATAATTTCTAAAAAAATCCAATTTATTAAACAAAATTTAAGAAATATTTAGTAGTTCAAAATAATTCAAATAGTTACTAAAAATATTGTATTATAACCTAATATGTATACTTAAGAAGGCTGATGGCTTTGTTGTTAATGCTTTCATAATATATATTATTTGTAATTTTACATTACACTTAATAAATAATAATAAATAAATATTTTTCGCCGTAATTTTTGGTTATGTAAAAATTTGGTCCTTCGAATATAGTCGTTGCAGGCCTTCCTGGCTTGATTAAACGTTTTCCGATTTCCTCAGTTGGGTTGGCTTTAAAACACCGGAAACTTACCTCTTTTTCCTTGATAACCTCTATGCAGCTCGATTTGAACCATGATTTAACCTTGGGTTTAATACTTTTAACCCTATTCGCTATAAAGGTTTCCATTCCCAGATGAATCATACTAGAAATCATATCTGCACTGGAGTCTGCGTCCCTACCGAGGAAGCATAGCGACCAGTTAAAGATCCTGAAGATATTATTGAGACCATCCCAGTTGGCTTTCTCGTTCTCCCAAACTGTTCTGTTTGGAGCTCTTTCTTTAACTGGATTTGTTTGACACGAGAAATTAGCAATTTCAGTTACGAAACACTTTCCCTGACTTACGTACCTCTCTAGAACGAAGATAAATGCTACTAGTGAAATTAGCGATCAATTTGATGTTATGCCATGTTACACCCTTAGACTTTTGCGTTAATCATAACCCTGGATTACCTTATTTGTTCCACATTGATTGACTTATGATGCTGATATCAGATGCTTTGTTTATTTGAAGCTCATAGGTGTATCCTGTGTTTAGCATTAGGTACATTTTTGATAAAAACTGTGATATATTTACGCTTGCTTGAATGCTCAATACAATTCACAGCTGTTTGAATTGATTTGCTCTGAAAAGATCGTTTCTTGAAAAACTGTCCCTATTACTATTGCATTTGAAATCGGACTTCTTTTAAGGAACACCTTCTTGATTTGAATTCGCTTTGATGAAACCAGAGCAGTGAATGTCTTTGTGACCTACCTTTTTGCATTGGGAACATTTATGCTGAGACTAAGTGCATTTATTAATGCATAGCTCCACATTACCATCAAAGTTTCTCGGCGTTTTGGTTGTATCAGATCATTGTTCGAACGATTCACTTCGCTCTTGTTGATTGATATTTCTACATGAAGATATTGTGTGGACAACTGGAGATGATTGTGAGGTTTATTCAACCATAGCATCGCTGTACCCTTTTTGAAATTGATCTTCCGATAAGCTTCAGAAATTAATTTGTACAGTGCAGTGTAATGGTCTTTGCTCTTTCTTCATCTTTACGCGATGCTGATAATCTTGTTCGAAATTTCAGAATCTTCTGCAGCTTGCAGTTCAGTATCAAATAACACCCATTTGAATTTATCGATGTAAAGATCATTCAATCTGCACTCTTTACAATTTGTGTTTACCAATGATGCATAGGTAACCAAATCATCTGTCTTTTGTTTCAATGTTTGAAGACAGCTGAAATCAACATTGTGTGAGGTACCCTTACAACCAAATATAACTGAGTTTTTGGATTGAGTCCTCAGTCCGTAAAATTAAGCGATTGAGTTCATTTTAAAGCCCCATCGACAAAGAATACGTCTTAAAAACGATTGTACCAAGATTCATAAGTCAATCAATTTGCTGGATCAAACTCTTAAACGTTGTTCTACAATGAGTCCTTTACAAATTCTCGACCTCGGCGTTCTTCTTTTTCCTTGACGATTAAGTGCAATAATTTGCTTTGCAATTCGAGAAGTTTTAAGATCTTTGGGTCTGTCGCCATTTTTTAAAAAAGATAAATGAATGTAGTTTGAAAAAAAAAACATAATATGTTCCAGTAAGCAAAGTAATTCAGAAGTTAGAATTGTGTATCAATAAAATTAAAACGCTTTTTTAATGGACCACGACCATCAACATAAAATTAAACCAAATATGTTCTTAGGTCATAAATTCTGTTTTCTTCATTTAGGAGCTCGTAGTTTTCAATTTCCAATAACGATGCTAAATAAGATTTGAATCGCTACGCAGAACAATGTATGGCCATCTAATGGTAATTATCAAACATTAACACAATATGTGGCCTACGAGAACAATTGAATTCAATTAAGAACAATTCGAACAGTTGTAGAATATTTAAAGCTTGATTAGTTTGCTAACCTTCTAATTTAATTAAGCATTTTATTAAACCGAACACAAAAAATTATCATTCTAATTTTTTGGTATAAAAAAGCGTACAATTTTGGAAAAATCGTTCAATTCCATTCTAAAGTTCAGTTTCATCAAAATGGTTTCTTCAAAAGTATTTGTAATTTTCCTTATTGGACTTTTGGTCTTACAACCATCGCCATCTGAAGGATTATTTTTGCATTTTTTTAAAAAACCTTTTATGCAAGAGAAACTCTGCAGATGGGGATCACCACTTTGCAGTAGTACAACAAGCACTACAAGTACCACTACATCAACAACAACACCCTCTACAACGGCTTCAACTACGGCATCAACACCAGCGGCACCTGCAAACAAATAAATTAAAAATTAAATAAAATATTGTTTTTATTTTGTTGTTGTTAAGGTTAAGTGGTGGCAAGACGAAACTATTTCCTTTTTGGAAAGAATATATTTAAACCGTGTATTACCCGTGGAGCGAGGTTTAATGCGCTGGACAGTCATGTACGAAGTCTTGCGTTTAAGCCCTGCCTGTGCCATCTAAATATTTTTTTCATGGTTGCTGTCTCTTGCGGAAAATTGACAAATCCTCTGAGGGCAATGAAAAGTGTTTTTTTCAAATTAGCAGTTTAGATTCGTCTTAAAACTGTAGGTCCCCTCCATCACTAACAACACTGGGCCCTAGTGCTAAACGGACTATTCCGTCAATTAATTTGTGTATTTATTTTAGATTAAGAGAGAAAATAGAACTTTTGCTTAAATCTATTCGGTTACTCCCAGCGAAACATAACTCTTATCAAATGACGGCTTTGTATTCTTATAAAGGGACAGGCGATCCGAAGTTTTACGGATCTATCAGAACTGCATTGTAAACGAATTTCAGCGCATAGTTTTATTTTAAAGTTTTGTGTCGAACTTGTACTTTTTATTTGGTCGAAATAAAGGAAAATTAAAATTTTAGTTAGTTCTTGTGAAGTTCTGCGCAAATATTTAAATTGCATATATAAAACATATTTATCGAGTTAAATTTATAGGGTTTTCTAATGACATCGTTTTTTTTAAAGTAAAATGCATTTGAGATATTTTAAGCATTTTTCTATCGGCTTAAAGTTTTATCAAAACATTTACGGAAGCAACTCTAACACCCTAGGTACGTTTGCAGCGGTTGTTTGTTGTGACCTAATTTTCGATGAAATGGTCGTTATAAGGTGTTCAATGTTTGGCTTTGAGATTTTTCAGGGTGTTCGCCGGCTTATATACACCAATGAATTAAAGTAGTCCCAACGAACAAAGTCTGGAAACGGTTAACCACCACACTGAAAAGAACCTATCAGGTTGTTGACGAACGGCTTCAGACGTTCACATAATAAGGCAGAGAGGATCTTATATGCAATGTTAAGGAGACTAATGGCTCTATAGTATCGGGCAAACTATGCTGAGATTCCACTCATCGAGCATGCTTTCTTCCGACCATATTTTGCAGATGAGTTGGTGCATGCTCCCTACCAAGTCATCTCCTGCTGCTTTGAATAGTTCGGCAGCCATGTCGTCAGCTCCAGCAGCTTTGTTTGACTTTAGATATAAGCGGAATTGTTGATCTGCGTCCTTACAGCGGAATCCGGTTCGTCATCGCCTTTATATATAATTTGAAGAAGTGGTCTTTCCATATTCTCAGCATCGACTGCGGTTCTACTGCGATGTTCCCCTGATCGTCTTTACAAGCTTCGGTTTAAGGCTGGTATCCTTGGAAGGTTTTTTTACCTTTTGGTAAAATTTACGAACCTCATTCCTGTTGTGACATCCCTCTATCTCCTCGATCGCTCGCTTCTCATGCTCTCTTCTGTTTTCCATCTAAGAAGTCGGTGTTCCTCTTTCCTCTTCTGCTCGTAGAGCTTGCGAGCAGGTCTGGTAACCCTGTGCAGCGCAGTTTTGTACCTGTTGTTTCGCTGCGGTGGCCGTGTGAAACCTAGCACTACAGAGGCGGCATCTCTTATGGCTGCAAGGCAATGTTACCACTGTTTTTCAAGCTTACTGCAGGCAGCATAGGACTCCTAAAGAGGTTAGTAGAGACTCGATCGAAAAAGGATATGGCAGTCTCTTTTGCGATTGTAGCCGTCTAACGTCGCATCTTCTCATAGTACCTCCTTGCTTTGGCTTAGATTGGTGCATCCACAGCCATACCTTGGCTACAACAAGGTAGTGGTCCGAAAATAATCAATGTTGGCCCCTCGTTGAATATCCTATATAATGTAGAAGTGTCGTACGTTCGATCGCATTGTGGGTAATCTGGTTGACGGTCGATTGATCACGAGATTTTCATGTCCCATTGTAGACATTGAGATATGTGAACCAGAACGTCTCGCCCGCAGCGAAATCAATCAGCCTGAATCCGTTGTCGGAGTAGGTGTCGTGCAGGCTGTATCTCTCGATTGTGCCACCAAACATGTCTTCTCTTCCTAGCTTGGCATTTAAATCTCCTAAGACAATTTTAATATCATAGCCAGGGCACTGCTCATATGTCTTGTCCAAGAGCTCAAAGAATATGTCCGTGATGTCTTCATCTTTCTCCTCTGTTGGGGCATGCGTGCATATTAGGCTTATGTTGGCGAATTTAGCCTTGATGCAGATTGTCGTGATGTGCTCGCTTACACTATTGAGACTCAAGACTTTTTGCCTGAGTCTAATTCCAACAACAAATCCACACCCAAATAGACCCTGTCTTTGTTTTCGGTAGCAGTCGCCGTAGTAGATATCGCAGTCTTTTAGTTTGCGTTTGCCCGGTCCATCCCTTCGCACTCCTTGGATGGCGGTAATATCTGCCCTGCAGCAGTTTATGGCTTCCGTTAGTTATTCGCCTGCACGTGGTCTGTTAAGGGATCTAACATTGCACGTACAGATCCGAAGTTCGTTGTCCTTATTTCGTTCGCGTGGGTTGTCATTTTGTCAACAGTGAATACGTCCGTATACGGCACAACCCCCAGCCTGGAAATCCAGATCCTTAGTATAACTCCAAGGACGGGGAGCTGGAGAAACCGCTCCTTACAGGCCTGGGCTCAGAATATGTCAAAGAAGCAAAAGTTTAACCTTACTGGACGTTGATTCCATCTCGAGAATTCGTCAGCTGCCATCTGGATAAGGAGAGGTTCCTTAGTGGAAACACTTCTCGTTGGTGCCCTCAACAACTTTCCACTGTGGTTAGAACCCAATCTACAGTTGAGGTACCAGTCATACGATGTTCATCGCGTTGAGGTGAGAGTATTTTTTATTATTGTTTATTTGTATTTTTACACGGTTTCTTTGCTGGCACTGTTTTCCCGTCTTCGTTTATGTATTCCTCACCTTCTGCTCGTTTCAATTTTTTTTCAGCTGGGCTCGTTCAGTGCTGTCGTTTTCTAAAAGTCCAAAGCTAAAAAAGTCTGAAAAATTTTGCATAATTTTTAGACAAAAGCAATACGCATACATTTATATTTTTAAATTCATATTTATTAACTTTCCATTGGAAGTTATTGTAATGGGTCCCATTTGTCAAATTGAAAATTTTGACATTTCTCGTCGTTTCAAGGTCTCTAGAGTCGAAATAAAAGATTTTTAGAAAGATGTCTGTGCGTGCGAGTGTACGTACGTTCGTACGTCCGTACGTTTTTTTCGTTGTCCATAGCTCAAGAACCAGAAGAGATATCGATTTCAAATAAATTTTGTTATACAGATAAAAGGGCAGAAAGATGCAGAAAGGGCTCTCAAGAAAATTGCGTGGGTGGTTTTACTACCAAAAACGCTAGAGACTTGAATAAAATTTTATATAATAGATTGTAACGTGATATCAAAGAAGTATGTTTTTTGAAAAAAAAATCAATTTAACGCTTTTTTTATCAATCAAAAAAAACTGAAAAAAAAATTTTCACCTCCAAAATTTTACGACTAAAATATGATTTCATCTCCAAAACAATTTTGTGCAACGAAGAATAATGTTTTTGACATCTGATACTTTATAAAAAATAATAATCTAAAAAAAGCATTACTCAAAGTTGGTAAAAATTGATTTTCGAATCAAATATCTTTTCAAAAATTGTAGATATTGGCTTTAAACTACTTTTATCTTTCAAGAAATATTGTTGTTAACATTCAATCAAATTTTGAAAAAAATCAAATTGACAGTTTTTGTACAAAAAACTAAAAACCTAAAAAAAATTTAACAAAAGTTGGTAAAAATTGATTTTCGATTATATGTCTTTTCAAAAATTAAAAATTATGGCTTCACACTTATTTTATATCACAGAAAATATTGTTTTCGATAATTAGTAATTTTTATGTAAAAATCTAGCAGTCCGTTTTTTCATAAAAAAAATCAAATCAAAAATAGTACGCAAATTTGGCAAAAATTGATACGAGTACATATAGACAAAGTTTTAAGCAAGACAAATCGACAGACGGGATGAGAAGTTATCAGTGTGGGTCGCATCCTAGCCTCTTTTTTGTATTTGTCTTTATAACAAAAAACTATCTACTTTATGTGTATATCTTTAAGCCTTTTAGTTCAATTTCTTAGTCTTATTTTAACATAAATACTTTTATTAATTTCACTTTTAATAAAATAGGAACTTTTTTATAATAAAAATTAATATGTATTAAAGCCATATAACTATTATACAAAAATAAATTAATAAAAATATCGCAGTTAATTTCAATTAATATTTGTGAATTTTAATTTAATATGTAATTTTAGCACGAGAATATTTTTTTAAAAAGACTCAACATTATATTTTGAATTCAGGTAACTAGTAATAATTTTGGAAGGCAAATAATGTTTATTGAATTTTACATCATGGAACCCACTCTATAGCGCTGCTATGCCTTACTAATTCCTCTGCCATTAAAATTGAATTAACTGTGGATGTCAGTAAAGAGTTTCTTTTTGTATCTATTATCAAAGCTACTTGCGAAAATATGCGCTCTGCACATGCACTGCTATGCAGAAAGCATAAAAAGGACCCAACAAATGTTTTTAAAAAGGAAAACATTGGAGCATTTAATTCGTTTTTTAAATTAAAGATAACGCTCCAATATTCTTCGAATTTCAAATCCATACTTATCATACTTTGATGTAAAAGAGCCTTCCATTCATCATTCATCATTCTTTTTGAATTAAATTTAGAAACAATTCTATAAGCGGGGTAATAATTGGGGTTTTATTTGTTGGATCAATTATTTGCAGGGCTTCTAAACTTTATCTTTGAACTTATACTTTTTCTTTTTTGCGTACTTAACTCGATATACCTATAGTAATCTCTACACTTATTTATATTTTGTATAACTTCACCTATTAAACCCCAATACAAAAATGAGAATGCAGTACAAATAAAAAGTGTGCAGTACGGCAGTATACGTACCAAGTTAAAGCAATTCAAATATTGCTTTTGCAGTACGTTCGACAGCATTGGCCTCGTTGCATTATGGCCTTTTTCGCTGTTGTTTGAAATATCCTCTTGAGGGACCACGACTTACTCTTGATTAACGATATTATTTTTTCGGGAAAAAAATTCTCTTCTACACTAAGTGCACTTGAGTTGAGTGTCTTGAAATATTGACATTGGAATTGCCTTGAGTGGGGTCATATTTGGCACCTGAATCTTGGATCCCTCGATGGAATCTTTATGTTTTAAAAGTTTAGATACATTAATGGATTATTTGTTTAACATTTTAAACAATATGAATGATTGCTTGAAACCATGAAGCAATATTCCCCGTGTTCTATTTTTTAAGCCCTTGCATAAGAAGTTCTTTGGGGTTGGGGTGCTCCGTTTAACATTGCTGAATGTGCAGATGTTGGTTGCCCAATGTCATCAGATTCCTAATATTTACCTAAAAAGGTTTAAAATATAACCCAAATGAAAATAGAAATACTACTTATATCAATAACAAGTGTTCCAGAATTTGGTCACGTGACGTATAATCCCATAGATTCTCCTCTGCTCAGCATCAATTCTACTTATTTTAAGTCTTCTAAATTAGATTTTATCAATACCTTAGCAATTCATTTAAATTAATATTTACATATTTGTAATTTTATGATTTTATTACTTGCACTTCAAAAGAAACACCACGAAACAATTGTTACAAATTTTAAACTGTTTTGCATAGCGATCTATGATAATTAGCTTATTGTAAAATTTTGGTGCAGAAATTGCGGATTTATAAATAAATTGGGTGGCGCAACAGACCGTTGAGAACTATAGTGACTTATAACTCTCAACCATTCCTGTGCGCTAGTAATGTTGTTAGGAATGGAGGGGACCTACATTTTTTAAACTAAATCCGAATTAATTAATTTGGGAAAGCACTTTTTCATGACAAGAATTACTCTTGGAAAATTTGTCAATTCCTTGTTACAGGCAGTGCCCATAAAAAACTTTAGATTGCATAGGCAGGGATCGAACCCAAGACCTCTTGCATGACAGTCCAACGCACTAACCATCACGCTACGGGGCGGATGTGCGTGGTAGTGGTTAATTCAAAAAAATGCTTAATGCAGAAGTGGCTTAAGCGGATTTTGTGTCCTACGAAAAATTGCGTGCAGAAGCAATGTTCCAACAATTTTGTGTAGGTTTATGAACAAATATGAGCTACGCCACTTTTGCATCGAAAGAAAATTTAATTCTGGTCATGTTAGTGTAATATTGGAAAATGATGGTTACGCTACTACTGCTCTCAATGCCTCTTATCATCTCTATAACAAAATACTGGGGTGGAATCGGCTAAGGTGATTGTTGATGAATGGCAATCAAAATGATCGAATTTGTTCTACGTAAGGTGATAGTAAAATTGATACCTAAAAAACTGTCACAAAAAAATGTGATAGTCAATTTCAAACAAATATGTTTATTCCAAATAGAGTTACCAGACGTTTACACAAACGAGTGGAAAATTTCTTAGTTCCCTTTGTTTTTTTTTTTTTAAAACACATTCCTCTGACCAACAAAGCTTACGACATTCGAAAAAAGTAAGAAAAATAATAAATTTTATTCAAAATAAGCCAATTTGACACTTTTATTTAGATATTTTATAAGAATCAATTTAAAATTTCACAAAGACAACAACGAATTTTGACAATTTAAATCTAAAATTGTTCAATCGAATTGAATTGACTTGAATCATCTTGCACCGACGGAATGAAAATGATAGTCAATTTGACTATCAAAAAATTTATAGATATCCACATATACCAGAAATTATTGGATACCTTGGATTTCTTTTTTGATAGCCCTATAGCTATTTTGGATCAGCTGTTGTTCTAAACGTAAAACTCTTACGCTATTTATCAGAGATTGAACGCAACCGTTGATCTAAAAATAGTATTAATCACTAAATATGATATTAATAATCTTAGCGGATATTCTCGATAAGCCCAATAGTCCATCTGCTTCAAATTTTCAGTCAGCTTGATCTTTTGCAAATTACGCCATAATGTGGCCTGGCATTCTTGAGAACGCTGAAAAATACCGAAACTCCGATCAATCCGTTGTCTCACTGAAGTGCAACATTTACATTACACATTAAATACGTTTCTAGAATTTTGACCGAAAAATTGCATTCACCTACTAAAAATATAAAATATTATAATTTGGGACATTGCGCGTTCCATGAACATGTAGAGTTGAGTGAAAAAATTGATAATACATTTTGATGATAAGCGAAAGGGTGCGTTCACAAAATTAAAGTTAAACCCAGTAACACAAATCCTTAAGAGTTACAAGTATATTTAACACAAATTACCCAAAAATTAATGTCCTTTTGCCTCTTTGGAAGAAATATTTAGTCTCTCATTTAAGGACTATTTCATATTTGTATCGCAGCTTCAAGGAATTGTTCTCTATAACGATAATCTTCGGTCTTATTTGTTGAATAAAAAAGGGGATTAACCACCCATTAAAGAATCGAATAATATTATAGCAAACGTGATGTACAATATATACAATGTACCAATGTAGTGGTAAAGGAGACGAAAAACTTATTGAATTGAAATTTATATATTTTATTTCATTCGCTTCGTCACCTTTAGTAGGTCTCACCTCGAAGAAAGAATACGAAAACGAGCGGAGTTCCTACCGACACGGCGACGATGAAAATGGAAGAGACAAGAATTTCCAGGACATCAGAAGATGAACGACATATCGTATCGTGGGAGTAAGTAGTGTCCGAAGAAGGATGAATAAGGAAGAAGCCGTCAAGTTACACGGCATAGTGGCAACTTCCAAAAATGAAATTATTAATGGCACACGAGTTTGAAAAGTTGAGGCCAAAGAAGCTGCTTCAAGCAACAAGAGTTGCTCGAAGCTTGAGAGCGTGTAATTGTTGTTGTTGGCTGTCACACAAAACAGAACAATCTGGTGAAAAATTACAAAATGGCTCTGATAGGTGGAAATGGGCAGAATTTTTCTATATGTATGCATAGTTGAAATGGCATCTCAAAGTGGCGCGACCGACCGTCACGAGGCGTCGTGGAAGATGAACTGAACATCCGAAGAGGATGAGGGCGAGGGTTGCTGAAGGAACGTGTTTCCATTTCGTCAATTTCTTTGCTTGATTCGCTTTAAAAAGAATACAAAACCAAAGACTGGTCAGGAGAGGTAAACCAAATTTAGTTGAAATATTCAATTTGTTGTCCCCAACACTTTTGGTCGGATGTGGGTATGGATATGGAAAGGATGGTTGTGTCCTGTCGCCCTCTGTTTGTGTGAGTGTGCTGCCTTCTGCTGGCTGGTCTGCTGCGGGTTCGAGTTCAAACAAGGATAAGAATAAAAAACTTTTTCACAAATTGAAAGCCGGTGTCCGAAAAGTCTGAAAAGGAACAAGGAACGTGTCATCTGGGCACTTTATAAGGAAAGTGTTTTTTGGTTTAAATTTCTAGGTAAAGTTAGAGGTTAGGTTGATTGGGGGTTTTTTATTCATCAGATATGTAACTTACAGGTAAAGGTAGAGGTTAAAGGAGCCTTCATACATAAAAGGCGGATAGATGTCAGAATGATTTTTTTTTCTTCTTCTTCTTGTGATCCTTTGTGTCATGAAGGCGTAATTGCATTCAACATTTCGACAAGATTAGTTTGTCACTTAAAAACTTTAGTTTTCTTTTGACCTTTTTGCTATTTTTGTACAGGTGGTGTTAACAGGAAGGTGTGTGTGTTTTATTTTCTTGTTGGTTTAAATTTTAAGGAACAGACATAAGTTGATATCAATTTGGGTTTAGAGTTTTGAATAATTTAACTTTTCTTTTGAAGTTTGAAAGAAACTTTTAAAAATACTTTTTGAAATGCTGATGATTCCGACAGTTGAAAATAAGGAAATAAACATTTTTATGGCTAATTGTTGAGATAGATAGATAGATAGATAGATATTTTTATACCATAGATAATAAATAAATACACATAAATATTGCGTTTTTTTTCCAGCGAAGCTTGAACAGATATACAATAATTTATTTATCTTACCACTGAAAAATATTATTAAAAATTTTAAGGCAAACAAGTAGAAAAATGTAGTTTAATTCAAAGAAAACTATAAACAAAAATCATTTAAAAAATAACAATAGTTTAATGCATATAATGCTTATAACTAATATCAGAGAATTTTGAGAAGAAACAATTGCAGTAACATCCGCATGGCTGTGAAAAAATTAAACAACAGTGGAGCAAGATCCGACCCTTGGGGAACACCAGCCCGAACTGATCTTTTAGATGAAAATTAATTGTTTAAAATAACCATAAACTTCCTAAATTTTAAAAAGCTTGGGATCAGTTTTATAAAATAAAAAGGAAATCTAAATGTTATAAGCTTGTAAAAGAGGCCTACATGCCACATTGAATCAAAGGCTTTCTCAATATCAAGTAATACTTACCAAGTGGACTGTTAACAAGATAACCTACTTTTAATATATGTAATTACAAAACAAATGTTCAAATGGTAGACATGTGCATTCAAGAGGACACAAGCGTAAACAGTTTTTTCTAAAAACCCACCTCTGTCTATCAACTCATACTCTCACCTCCCCGCGGTGAACATCGGGTGCCTAGTACCTCAACTGGAGATTGGGTTCCAACCCCAGTGGAAAGTTGTTGGGGGCAGCAAACGAGAGAGGTGGGGAGAGGTGGCACCTCTCCTTATCAAGATGGCAGCGGAGGAATTCCCGAGATGGAATCAACGGTGGCGTCTACAGTTGCAGTAAGGTTGAACTACTTAGTGAACACCTTATAGGGCTTCTATGACTTATTAGGAGCCCAGGTCTATAATGACCGGTTTTTCCGGCTCCCCGCTTTTGGAGTAATACTAAGGATCTGGTTCTCCAGGTTTGGGGTTGTGCCGTCGGAGTGACTTCCTGGCCACTTGAAAACATCATAGTTGTGAAGCATCAACAAGCATCGGATAGGGACGGATTTACTGTTGACAACCTACACAAACGAATTAAAGATAACGACCTTCGGATATGCACGTGGAATGTTAGGTCCCTCAACAGACCAAGTGCAGCCGAAGAATTAGCGTAGGCCCTAGACTGCTAAAAATCAGACATCACCACCACCTTGGAAATACGATGGGATGGGCCGGGCAAAAATAGGATGAAAAACTGCGATATTTACTATGGTAACTGCTAGCACGAAAACAGCGCTTATTTGGATGCGGCTTCGTCATTGGAACCAGACTTAGGCAAGAAATCTTGAGCTATAGGTGCATCAATGAGCGAATCATGACCATACGCATAAAGGCTAAATTCGGCAACATTAGTCTGATATGCGCTCACGTCCCCACAGAAGAGAAAGACTACAACACCAAAGATATTTTCTTTGAGCTCCTAGACAAAACATATGAGCAGTGCCCTAGCTACGATATTAAAATAGTCCTGATGGTCAATTTTAATGCCAAGCTAGGAAGGGAAGACATCTTTGGTGGAATAATTAGAAAGAACAGCCCGAACGAGAAAACTCTACAGTCAACGGATTGAGGCTCATGGATTTTGCTGCGGACGAAACGTCATGTTAGCCAGTACGCGTTTTCCACACCTCAACATCCACAAAGGTACTTGGACTTCTCCAGATCAATCTACCGTCAACCAGATTGACCATATTGCGATCGACGCCAGACACGATTCCACCATCATGAATGAACGAATTTTCCGAGGAGCTAACATCGACTCGGACCACTACCTTGTTATAGCCAAGGTAGCACTTCGGGTTTCCAGACCCAAGGAAAAACATTGAGGCGCAAGGAGAAGGTATAACGTCGAACGGCTACAATCGCCAGAGATCGGTAAATGCTTTTCCGACCGAGTTACAAGTAACCTCTCTCGAAGTTCTCTGCTGCCAACACAATGCGTCGAAAAATAGTGGCAACATTGCCAAGCTGCAATCAGAAAAGCCGCCTCTGATGTCTGATGGGTTTCAAGCAGCCACCAACTAGGAAGCCCTGGTTTGATTGGGAATGTCGGCAGGCAAATGCAGCCAAACAACAGGCACGCAAAGCGGCGCTGCATTAAAGGACGAGACCTGCTCATGAGCTCTATGAGCAGAAGAAGCGAGATTAACACCGTATTCTCATAAGGAAAGAGAAAGGGCATGGGAAGCGTACGGTCGAAGATGTTGAGAGGTTTAAAAGCAGGACTGAAGTTTGAAAGTTTTATGAACAGAAGAAACGAAATTCACAGGTAAATAAACCTAGAACCGAACCGAGGATATGGAAGGACCACTTCTGCAGACTGTATAACGGTGACGACGAACCGAATTCCGCTGACAGGCAGCATGATCCATTCAACATAGACGACGAAAGCCAACAATCCCGTCCTCCCGCCTTAGACGAAGTACAGATTGCCATATCTAAGCTGAAGTCTAATATAGCCGCTGGAGCGGATGGCTTGAATGCGGAGCTCTTTAAATCAGCTGGAGATAAGTTGGTTAGGAGCATGCACCAACTTATCTGTAAGATATAGTAGGAAGAAAGCATGCCCGATGAATGGAACCTCAGTATTGTTTGCCCGATCCTGAAAAAAGGAGACCCTCTAAACTGCACCAACTATAGAGGAATCAGTATACTTAACATCGCCTATAAAATCTTCTCTGCCATAATATGTAAACGCCTAAGGCCCATCGTCAAGAACCTCATAGGTTCTTATCATCAGTGTAGTTTTAGACCAGGATAGTCCACAGTCCATCAAATATTCACATTACGGCAGATCCTGTTAAAAATCCAACAACATCAAATCGACACCCACCATCTTGTCATCGATTTCAAGGCCGCTTAGGACAGCTGTATAAAGCCATGTCTAGTTTAGGCATCCCTGCCAAACTCGTCCGTTTGTGCAGGATGACCATGGAGAATTCACGCTGCTCCATAAAGGTTGGAAACAACTTAACAGAACCTTTCGATGTCTAAAAAGGTTTTAGACAAGGTAATGAGTTGTCATGTGATTTTTTTAACATTGTGTTTGAAAAAATAGTGCAGAACTCACACGTCAACACTAGAGGCACTATCTTTCAAAAGTCTGTCCAATTACTAGCATATGCTGATAACATTGACATAATCGGAAGAACTCAGCGTGATGTCAATGGGGCTTTTGTGAGTATTGAGGCAGAAGCGGCAAACTTTTGTTTAACGGTTAATGAGGGCAAAACAAAGTACATGCTGTCGTTAAGAAAGGACAAACAACACCGACGTCTTGGTCAAAACGTCACCATCGACAGACGTAACTTTGAGGTAGTCAAGGACTACGTCTACCTAGGCTTCGCTGTAAACGCAGAAAACAACACCACCGCAGAGATCAAACGCAGAATAACTCTTGCTAACCACTGTTTCTTTGGACTAAGAAAGCAATTGAGTGGTAAAGCCCTCTCTCGAGGGACCAAGGTGTAGCTACATAAGACTCTTATCATCCCCGTCCTGCTAAACGGTGCAGAAGTTTGGACTATGACAAAAGCAGATTAAGCAACTTGGGTCGTTTCGAGAGAAAAGTTCTTCGTGTGATCTACGTTCCCGTATGCATCGAAGGGGAGTGGAAGAGAAGATGGAACGAGGTGTAAAACCAATGCTCCGGCCCGGAAAGTCTTCGAATCCACACCCACAGGACAGGCAGTTGTGGGTTTGAGTTAATTTGTGTTTTAACCGTCCGACGTTGATATTCCCATCTCACTTGCGTACAAAATACGGCTCGATTATTTGTACGCAAATCAGTTAATGTAATTGATCCATTTTCTGTATAAACGATATAGAATGATTTTCGAAGTGTCCAAATTTCTTTTTAACAATTTCGATTTCTTTGCATTTTAAACCAAGTAAAATTATTTAATTTGTAGGCGCATCTCATCGTAACCAAACATGACAACCTTGAATGATTTGGCATTTTTAAAAGCATTAGTAAAAAAAAGTTTACCTCTAGTTACCTCAAGAAATAACCAAATTTTCAAATTGGCAAATCGAGCCAATTACAATTAATTCTTATGGGAAGTGAAAGAAAAAACATTCAAATGACGATAGCTTTAAAGTTGTATATTGGAAAACCCTGCAAAGTTTGAAAAAAAGTACAAAATAAAATTGTAAAGTGTTTTATGCATCGATGCATATTTTAATGGCATTCATCTGTTTAAGCCATAAGTATGAAGGTTTTTCATATATTTAGTATTTCGTAAGCTGGTTTAAATTAAATATTTGTCTAATATTCATTCGAGTTATTGATCAATAAGGTATACCAAATGTGTGTACTTAGTATGACCTTCAAGTTCATGTTCTTGAAAGTTATAGTTTGGTTCCTATTGTTGCATCTGTTTTGAAACTGGTATCTGTAATGTACTTTTTTTCAACGGAGCTTGATATCAAGGTCAAAACAAAATTAAAACAAATTCAATATTATTGCCCAATCTAGGTTATCCAAATCCATTCGTTTAATGTTTATTCAAAACAGCATAAATGTTTACGTGTTCCATTTATTTCTTCAATAACAAAAACATGCAACCTGAAATATATATAAAAGAGGGTTTTGAAGCTTAAATCGTCAGTTCAGTACAGCTTATCAATTCAAGACATTACCAAAAAATGTTATCAACAAAATTCTTAATCTTTTGCCTAGTTGGACTTATTCTAGTCGTCCACACATCACCATCGCAAGGATCTATATTGGCTGGGTTAATGGTGAAACCCCATATTCAAGAAAAAATATGTGCACTCTGTATCACAACCACAACTCCTGAAACAACATCTACAAGTACAACAACACCCTCAACAACGACACCCACAACGACAACGGAAGCAGCGGCGCGGCGGACAGGCTGAAGGGTTAATTAATGGGGATAGTATTTGTAATTTAAGATTGAAAAATACTTTTTATATGTAATTTTTTTCCAAAACACAATAAACAAATAATTCTAATTTTAAATATTAATATTAATGAAATAGTACTTTTAAGGTGTTCTTATTATGAGGGTTCACCTACGCTTTGCTTGGCTATACTTTTTTAGTTCGACGAATTTCTTTCTATCTTGGTTTTAGTTCAGTATAGGGTCACTTGTTGAAGATGTTACTTTTCAACATTAAAATTTCGCTGATCGGAATCGACATACTCCGTAATTTATCGTTACTCCCTTAATTGGATTCCACGCTACCAGAGAGTGTTGTGAGTCCTCCTGTTCTTGAGCGTGTAAACGATTTTATTGGACGCTCTAGTGTAGTTCCAAGAGTACCGAAATACCTCGACATATATAAATCTGCTGGACCGAATAGTAACGCTGGCAAAACTGCGTAAGCTTTTCCATCTTTTCTACTCTATAGGTCTGTCTCTAACTGACGTCTCTTCTTTTCAAGATTATGGAAACGCTGATTAATAATGAGTTTTTTAACCTTAACTTGAAGATTATGCTTAGCCGTTTCATGGGTATCTTAAATACAGCTTTTAATTTATTTGCACATTAAAATAAATTAAAAAAAGAGGCTGGCATGCGACCCACACTGATAAATTTCCATCCCGTCTGTCGATTCGTCTTACTTAAAAGTTTGTCTATATGTACTAGTATCAATTTTTACCAAATTTGCGTACTATTTTTGTTGATTTTATTATTTGTATATAAAAATTACTGAATATCGAAAACAATATTTTCTGTGAAATAAAATAAGTTTGAAGCCAATATGTTTAATTTTTGAAAAGCTATTTGAGGCGAAAATCAATTTTTACCAACATTTATTAATTTTTTTTTTTTAGGTTTTTATTTTTTGTAAAAAACTGGCAGTTAGATTTTTCTCAACATATTTCAGAATGTTAAAAACAATATTTCTTATAAGATCAAATACGTTTAAGACCTTAATTTCAAGTTTTTGAAAAGATATTTGAATAGATATTCAATTTTTAAATATTTAATCATATTTGGTCGTAAAATTTTGGAGTTTTTTTGATTTATAAAAAAACCGTTAAATGGATTTTTTTTTCAAAAAATATACTTCTTTGATATCATGTTACAATATATTATATTAAATTTAATTCAAGTCTCTAGCGTTTTATGTTCGTAAGATATTTAGGGTTAACCAAAATTTTCAACTTTTTTTCAATTTGCTGTGGTGTTTTTGGTTCGTAAGATATTTAGGGTTAACCAAAATGTTCACCTTTTTTCCAAACTGCTATATTAAAAAACCATCCACGCAATTTTCTTGAGAGCATCTTTCTGCCTTAGCATCTGTATAACAAAATTTGTTTGAAATCGATATCTCTTGTAGTTCTTGAGCTATAGACGATGAAAAAACGTCGCGAACGTACGGACGTACACACGCACGCACAGACATCTTTCTAAAAATCTTTTATTTAGACTCTAGGGACCTTGAAACGTCGAGAAATGTAAAAATTTTCAATTTGACAAATCGGACTCATTAAAATAACTTCCTATGGGAAGTTAATAAATTGGATGGGCCAACAGTCCGTTGAGAACTAGGGCCTATTGACTTACAACTATCAACCATTCCTGTGTGCGAGTAATGTTGTCAGAGATGGAAGGGACCTACAGTTTATACGCAAAATCCGAACGGCTAATTTGAGAAAGCACTTTTTCGTGACAAGAATTACTCTTGGAGGATTTGTCAATTCTTCGCCAAAGGCAGTACCCGTGAAAAATGTTTGGTGGCACAGGCAGGGATTGAACCCAAGACCCCTTGCATGAAAGTCCAATGCACTAACCATCACGCTACGGGTACTTACAATAAATCATTTGCCAAGTATAAAATGTCAAGCACTTTCGATGACTAACATTCATTCATTGAGATTAATTTAAAAAGTGATCCGAAACCATTCTTGATTTTTTTTTAATTCTAAAGGTTATTACCCCTAAAGACCCTGGAAAGATTGATTGATTGATATCCTTTTAAGGGCACGTATCGATACAAGACTTCTGTCTTCGTCTCAACATGCCTACTGTAAGGGTAAATCGGTGGAAACAGCGTTACACACTTTAGTACGCACCATCGAATATTCCCTCCATCATAAAGAGTTCACTTTGGTTGCTTTGCTGCCTTTAACAACGTGGACACATCTGCACTGACATCTCTAAATGTAGAGAGTTCGCTTCGGGAGTTAATTCATTTAATGCTTACTAGCAGAATAATTAACTCAAAACTGGGCAACTCTTCTAGCAGACGATTCGTTAGTAGAGGGACACCGCAAGGTGGTGTTCTATCCCCTCTCCTCTGGAACCTAGTGGTGAATGCAATCCTAACTAGTCTGGATGCGGAGGGTTTCAGAGTGATAGCCTATGCAGACGACGTTGCTATAGCAGTTTCAGGAAAGCATCTTAATATCCTAAAAGAACTCTTACAAAATGCCTTGGACAGACTAATACTTTGGGCTGACCGGTGTGGACTGGGTGTTAACCCACACAAAACCGATCTGGTCTTATTTTCGAGGAGATACAAAAAGCTATTGGTAATAAATGGGGTTTACAACCCAGAATCACGCATTGGCTATACACATCGGTAATCCGACCGATTTTAACGTACGGTGTGGCAGTATGGTGGACTGCTTTAGAGAAAGGTATAAACAGGGATAAGTTAAATAAAGTCCAACGTTCAGCCTGCCTATGTATAAGCGTATCGCTTCGCACGACCCCGTCTGCGGCACTGGACACCTTGCTCTACCTTACACCTCTTGACATATTTAGTAAACAAATAGCTGCAAGCTCTGCTATTCGCCTCAATGCTTCGTCGCAGTGGACTAACAACAACATTGGCCACTCCGTAATTCTGAGGTACTTAGAATCAATTCCAAAGCACACAGACTACACCATCCCCCAACTTCAATTCGACAGAAACTTCCAGATTTCTATACCTACCAGATCTTTTTGGGAGGATATGACATTCTTGGAGGATGAGTCAATCCATTTTTACACAGATGGCTCAAAAACCAAAGAAGGGGTTGGTGGTGGTGTGTACTCTGAACGACTGAAATTAAGTCTCTCATTCCGCTTTCCCAATTATTGTAGCGTGTTCCAGGCGGAACTTTTGGCGATTGAGGAAGTCTTGTCTTGGCTCAAAGAAAACGTGATATCAACATCTGATATCCGTATTTTCTCTGACAGCTAGGCCGCTATCAAATCTCTGGACTCTGTCTCTACAAACTCTATAACAGTCCATAACTGTCGATAATCTCTAATGGAGATGGCGCAACAGTTTCATATTCTGCACCTTTGCTGGGTGCCGGGCCATAGAGACATTCCAGGTTACTGTAAGGCAGATGAACTCGCCAGGAACGGTACAGTACAGCCCATCCTACCACGTTTGGCAAGTACTGGCATACCAATCGCTACTTGTAAACTGGTACTTATGCAAGACGCTGCGAGGAGGGCAGGCACCAGGTGGACCAACATCACCACGTGTCAAGCCACAAAAAACATCTGGCCAACACTGGATTTAAAACGTTCAAGGTGCTTGCTCTCTCTAATCAGATCGCATATAAGCTCGATAATAGGTGTCATAACCGGACACTGTCTAATAGGAAAGCACACCACGAGAATAGGCGTATTCTCAAATGACTTTTGCAGAAGCTGTATAGACGAGGAACAGGAAGAAACGGTTCTTCATCTTCTCTGCATACGCCCTGCTCTAGCTCGAAAACGCAAGAATTACCTGGGAGAATTCTTCTTTAACGATCTAAATCATATCAGTATAATCAGCCTCTCACGTTTCGTAAAAGACTCTAACTGGTTCCATTGAGTTTAGGAGGAAGCCTCAAGATTAATGTGGTATCACAATGGGCCATTAAACTAGCCTAAGTGTGTCCGTTTCCATCTTGGACAGCCACTATAACCTAACCTAACCAAACAACTAAAGTAGATATTGGTTCTATACAATTAGAATTATCTGATGTATTAAAAGATGTTTAGAATCTTAAACTCAATCATATTCCGATGGCATTCCTGATCTTGTCTTAAAAAAATAATTATATTCAACTTATCTTTATCGTCCGGAATATTTTAGGACGAATGGAAATCTTCTTTTCTCATCCCAAATTATAAGTCTGGTTCGAAAAATAATGTTGAAAATTACAGAGGCATTTGTAAGCTGTCCACAATTCCCAAATTGCTTTAAAGTTAAATAAAGACCAAACTGGATTTTTTCGTAAAAGAACATGTAAGTGATGGCCAGTATGGGTTTATATCGGGTAGATCAACTGTCACTAATCTCAAATTTTTTTCCTCTTTCGTTATAAGAGGGTCGAATTCAAGTAGACGTTATCTACACGGATTTTAGTAAGGCATTTGATTCGGTATGCCACAGCATACTAATTGGTAAGCTTCTTGACTTTGAGACTCTAATCTCCTTCAGTGGATTTCATCTTTTTTAAATGATAGGATACAAAAAGTAAAATTTGACAATCAAACCTCGAGATCTATTTCATATAATTCAGGAGTTCCGCAGGGCAGTCATCTTGGCCCAGTTTTATTCATAATCTTTATCGATGATATTTGCAAAAACATAAAATTTAGCCAATGTCTCATAGTGATCTTAAATTATTTTTAAAAATGTATGATTGCTTTAATCTCCAAAAAGAACTCGGTCATTTATAAAACTGGTGTTTGGTTAACTTCTTAAACTTAATGGTAAGAAATGCTTCCCTATCTCTGTCTCTATGAAGCTCTCAACTTATGAGTTTGCGTATGCCTTTGGTCGTATTCCTCTTCAGAGAACTGCTACAGTAAATGATTTGGATGTCTTCTTTAATTATATTCAAGTCTACATTTGTTCCGCGCATGGATGCTTTTGTCACCAAAGCCAACTCTATGATTGGTTTCTTTAGTAAGATCATTACTTGAGTGTGCTGATGTCTTACTTACTTACTTAAGGTGGCGCTACAGTCCTGTGTGAACTAGGGCCTCACAAAACAAACTTCTCCATCTACCTCGGTCCCTAGCTAGATGTGTCGAGTTTCGCGCTATAATTTGGGTGAGTTCACTTTTCATTTGTGCGCGCCACCTGATCCGCGGTCTTCCTCTACTGCGCTGTCCTGTGGGTGTGGATTCGAAGACTTTCCAGGCTGGAGCATTGGTTTCCATGCCCTCTACCTGAAAAAGCCATCTTAGTCATGGACTTGTACCCTTCGGTGCAAAGGGCACCGTAGATCACACGAAGAACTTTTCTTTCGAAACGACCCAAGATGCTTTCATCCGCTTTTGTCATAGTCCATGCTTCTGCACCGTTTAGTAGGACGGGGATGATAAGAGTCTTATATAGCGACACTTTGGTCCCTCGAGAGAGGACTTTACTACGCACTTGCTATCTTAGTCCAAAGAAACATCGGTTAGCAAGAGTTATTCTGCGTTTGATCTCTGCGGTGGTGTTGTTTTCTGCGTTTACAGCGGAGCCTAGGTAGACGAAGTCCTTGACTACCTCAAAGTTACGTCTGTCGACGGTGACGTTTTGACCAAGACATCTGTGTTGTATGTCCTTTCTTGACGACAGCATGTACTTTGTTTTGCCCTCATTAACGTTGACCCAAGAGAAGATTTTGTAAGCGATGTTAAATAGACCGATTCTTCTATAGTTGGGGCAGTTTTTTCAGGATCGGGCAATTATAACTGAGGTTCGAGTCATCGGGCATGCTTTCTTCCGAACATATCTTACAGATAAGTTAATGCATGCTCCTAACCAATTTATCTCCAGCTTCTTTAAAGAGCTCATCACTCAAGCCATCTACTTCAGCGGCTTTGTTAGACTTTTAGCTTAGATATGGCAATCTTTACTTCGTCTAAGTCGGGAGGGCGGGATTGTTGGTTTTCGTCGTCTATGTGGAATGGATCATCCTGCCTGACAGCGGAATTCGGTTTGTCGTCGCCGTTTTACAATCCGGAGAAGTGGTTCTTTCATATACTCAGCATTGACTACGATTCCAGTTTCATCTTTGCAGCCTTCGGTTCTAGTTTTATGGACGTGTGAGAATATGTTTCACCTGCTCATAAAACTTTTGGATTTCATCCCTGCTTTTAAACCTCTCAACATCTTCAACCGCACGCTTCTCATGCCCTTTCTTTTTCCTTCTGAGAAGTCGGCGTTCCTCTCGCCTCTTCTGCTCATAGAGCTCATGAGCAGCTGTCGTCCGTTTATGCAGCGCCGCTTTGCGTGTCTGTTGTTTGGCTGCATTTGCCTGCCGATATTCCTCACCAAACCAGCGGTTCCTTTTTGGTGGCTGCTTGAAACCCAACACATCAAAGGCGGCTTCTGATTGCATCTTGGCAATGTTGCCACTGGTGTTCGATTAATTGTGTATTTATTCTTTTTTGCATCTGTTGAGCCTTTAGCTAGTTGATTAAATAAATAATTCTTAAACTTAAAAAGTTTAAGAAGTTTGTCAAAATACGAAAGCTTCTTCATGACCGTCAGTATGGTTTTCGTAGCAATAGTTTCACTGGTGATCTCACGGTTTGTCTCACCAAAGAGTGGAACAAATCCTTACATCATTTTGTAGAAAGTAAATTTATTGCACTTGATATTTTAGAGACATTTGATAGCATTTGGCGTCAAGCTCTTTTATTGAAAATGCGTCCATTTGTTATTGATGAGTCTTGTCTTCGTTGGATTAGAAACTAATTTTCTAACCGTTTAGTACAAATATTATTGAATGGTTTCAAGTCTGAAGTTCACAATATAACTGCTGGTGGTCCCCAGAGCTTCGTTTTGTCTCTGACTCATTCCTGTGTGATAGTAATGTTGTCAGGAATGAAAGGGACCTACAGCTTTTATGCCGAGTCCGAACGGCTAATTTGAGAAAGCACTTTTTCATGACAAGAGTTACTCATGGAGAATTTGTCAATTCCTCTCAAGAGGCAGTACCCGTGAAAAGTCTTAAGATGGAATAGGCAGGGACTTCTGGCATGACAGTCCAACGCACTAACCATCATGCCACGGGTACTACCCGCCCCGATGCTGCTATAAATACATAAGTGGCACTTGCTTCCAGGAAACCGTTTAATTTTCAGTGCTCTGTACATGTGTTATCGATCACCGACGGTAAAGGACATTTTTCACCTCTTCTGACCTGGCTGTAATTTTAAAAAACGTCATTCGTCCAAAACTTGAATTAAACTATAATTAGTTGCATTCCCTCAAATTATTCAGCCTTAATTCTCGAACTTGGGCTCAATTTCAGACGGATTGTTAAGTATAGAGATTCTATTATTGACCACTCATCGAGAATGTGGAATGCTTTACCGAACTCTGTTTTCCCCTTCAATTTTAATGTTACAACTTTTAAGACTAATGTGCACTGGTATCTCCTTTAAATTCCTTACCCATTTTCCGAACACTCGCAATGTGTTTAAACGTACGGATAACGAAACTGAGTTTATATGGAATGACAGTTGTCAGAAAGACTTATTCCGAACAAATTATTCCCATATTAAAAACCACACGCCTAAAAAAACACGCTTAACTTATTCTTTTGCAATAAACCACATTGTCCTTAAGAGCACTTAGAAAACCATGCAATCAGTACTTCAAGCTTGATAGGTTTTTGGTTGATATTTTTGGGTCGATTTATGAATTTAATTTAGTATTTTTGGAAGATTGTTTTTGTAAAACAAACTTTCAATTGTTATTCTTTTTAATTTGACCGATACTTAGCACTAATATTTGCTAATAAGAAGTAATTTTGAAATCAACGTCTTTTATTATTTAATTGAAAATTACAAAAACATTTCTGGAAACTGAAAGATTTTTGATAATTATCATTTGAAGTCTACTGAGCGCGTTTTTAATTATGTTGAAAGGCCCAGTTTAGTAACTCAAACAAAAATTAGGAAAACATATTTTCTAAAAACTTATCTTGTTATAATGTACATTTAATTTTTTTTTTAATTAAATTGTAAGAAATTAGAGTCTCTTGCCCAGTTAAATATAGCCGTAAAACCCTTCCTTCGTGGTGGAATTAATAACTGTCCAGTCTTAGGAAAATGACGAGGACAATTTTCAATATCTGCCACAAACATAAGTTTTACCAACCGTATAAAGACTCTCTTAAAATTTAAAAGCAAGCCTTGTCGTCAGCCAAAAGACAAAGCTGGAGAGAAAACTGTCAATCAATCGAAGACATAAAGGACTCCGCAAGGCTCAGCAAACTTTTATCGAAGGAACATTGTAATCCTTCATTTCTATAAAAGCCTGATGGAACCTGGACAGCCTCTCCAGCCGAATCTCTTGAGCTACTAATAAAGACGCACTCAATTCCGTTTTGACCAGAGAAAATATTTTGTGGGCCATCAATACTTTTTCTCCATATAAATCCCCAGGCATGGATGGCATACTGCCAGTTATTATTCAAAAGTTGCATGATGTGGCAGCTCCATGGCTGGAACAAATTTTCAAAGGATGTCTCCTTCTCAAACATGTGCCCATGTCGTGCAGACAGGTCAAAGTAGTTTTTATCCCGAAAGTGGGTAGGCGAGGTCACGAATCCGCGAAGGATTTCAGACCAATGAGAATAACATCTTTTGTGCTTAAAACCTTGGAGCTCATTCTTGATTACCATATTAGAGAAATCCTAGTTGGTCGACCTCTCGAAAGCTCTCAGCATGGTTATCTTAAGGTCAAATCTACGGAGACTGCCCTCCATGAGGTAGTGCGTACTGTAGAACAAACAATCCGTTGTAAAGAATTTACTCTCGCCACCTTCCCAGACATAGAAGGTGCTTTTAACAAAGTCCTTACCGAATCCAAAGAAGAATCGCTCGTTAAGTTCGGTGTTGAAGACTTCATTCGAGAATGGATTGTTTCCATGCTCAGTGGTAGGAAGATTCGAGCCACTCTAGGCAATACAATCGCAACAAAACACGTGAGTAGGGGAACACCCCAGGGTGGTGTTCTTTCGCCTCTTCTATGACTTCTGGATACAATTCTTGTTAAATTAGAGAGATGTGGAGTGAAACTAAATATTGAAGTACGGGTTAAGAAGGCCTGTGTTGCCTTCTACGCCTGCAGCAAAACTTTCGGCAAAAAGTGGGGACTTCAGTCGAAGATGATTTTATGGACGTACACAGCCGTAGTACGCCTAATCTTAACTTATGGTTCGATTGTGTGGTGGCCTGCTCTTAGCAAAGCCTATAATATTAATAAGCTAAAGAAGGTTCAGAGAACATCTTGCGTGGGCACCATAGGGGCCATACGTACTTGCCCAAAGGACGCCTTAAACGTTATTTTGGATCTTCTATCAATCGACCTGAAGGAATCAAATAGCTGGTTGTCAAAACCTAATGGTCACAGCAACACTACGAAATTAATTCCCTAAGATATAATCTCGGTAGACACTGACTACTGCACTCCTACTTTGAAAATAAGTAAGGGTTTTAAGGTTATTTTCCCATCGAGAGAAGATTGGGAGGATGACATCGTGTTGATAGGTTTCGACACAACCATCTTTACTTCTTCTTCTGGGATCTTTTCTGAGTCCCTAAATGTAGCCAAATCATTTAGGCTTCCTGACTTTGCTAGCGTTTTTCAAGCTGAACTGCTGGCAATAAGGGAGGCATGTAAGATACTTAAACAAAACCCAAACCAAAACCGAAATGCGGCTATCTTTACAGACAGTCAGGCAGCTGTCAAAGCCAATAGCTCGGCCATATCCTCATCTTAATTGGTCCAGCAATTTCACGATGAGCTTGCGAGCCTGAATATTAACCTCGGTGTCACCCTGATCTGGGTTCCGGGCCATAGTGGTATCGTGGGAAATGAACGGGCTGACGAGCTAGCCAGGCAAGGATCGGTCTTTCATAGCTCACTTGCGGAAATGGTTAACATTCCTGTTGGTGCTATGAAGGGTAAAATCTTTTCTATCTACCAAACTGAATCAAACCGAAGGTAGAGCAATTTACCCAACTGCATTATATCTAGGAAGATATGGCCCACCTATAATAAAAAACGTACAAGCGATCTTCTATGCAGGCCAGGGCAAGACATAGCCAGGATTGTTGCGGTTTGTACCGAACATTGGCCTATAGGAGTTCCTGTAGAGAAGTTGGGTATCTCTTACAACACCTTTTGCCGTAGCTGTAGTGACCAAGGAGAAAGTGAAACCATAATCCATTTCCTCTGCAAATGTCCTGCTTTGGCAAACACCAGAATGAAATGCTTTGGAAAAGCATTCTTTCAAAAACTCGATGAGCTATCTGAGACAAATATTAGAGATCTAATCTTTTTTTTCAATGCGACAAAATGGCTCTAACATAATCGCTATGAAACTTCTCTATCAATCTATTCCTTTCAATCAAAGGTCAAATGAGTTTTTGGTATCAAAACGGCGCACTACACCGCTAATTGGATCTCAGGCTAGGTTGCCTTGAGATCACCATTTCTACCTACCTACCTAACTTTGAAATGGCCCACATTTACCCCTTATTACCCTATATTTTATCCAGCTATTATGAAAACTTTTAAAATTTTATATGATGGAGGCAAATGTAGCAATATGAATAAAATCGGACTTCATCAAAGCTAAGTATTAAACTTTAATGATTTCTAAATAGGGTATAAGCTATAAGTTTTACTATGTCATAAGGAAAGATGTGGTCCTCTAAAAATTATTATTTAATGTATGTTCCTTAACTTTATCATTCCAATTCTGTTTCCGGTTTAAGAAATCATTACGTGTAGGTCAATTTTACTTTCACTACCAAAACAAATACCTAAATATCAAAAATGCAAGAAGTTTGGTAAAATTAGTTTACCGACACTTTGCGCTTATGAAAATTTTCACATTACAAATATGAGGGTGGTATGTGGAATGCCCAGTGTGGACATTAACTTGAGTTCAAATATCATCAATATTAATTATTTTAACCATATGTCTTCGCCTAAATAGGTTTCTATAGGGCCTTGTCACAATCATGGTGTTTGGAAATAAAGTAATCTAATATGTTGTCTATGGGTTGTACTTAGGTGTGCTTTTAGTTTGTTGTCCAAGGAGAATTGTGTGCCGGTAAAATGAGTTGGGGGTTAATCAATTTACATGTTAAATGTGCAATAATAATAATTAATTCCCAGTCCTCATCCACTCACTTTAATAATCTTATGTAACTTTTGGGGCTTAACTTTTACACGTTTGACGCTACTCACTTGGTAAACTTTTACATACCTAATGTGTAAATATATTAAATTGAGTTTAGATGGAAAGGTTAAAATTCGTCTGCATATAAAAACAAATGAGAACATATGACCTCAAAATATTCGATTATAAACTCTTCAAAACAAGAAAAGAGGGAACACAAAAAAAGTGAAAGATTCTATAGAAGTTTTAAAATTACTCAATCGGACATTGTTAAAAACTCCTAAGACTATTGAAAATTGATCTTTACTGGAATCAAGGTCTGGAATACTGTAGACAAAAATGACGGACGGATTAACTGTTGACAACCCACGCAAACGAAATAAGGACAACAAACTTCGGATATGTACGTGGAATGTTAGGTCCCTTAACAGACCACGTGCAGCCGAACAATTAGCGGAAGCCGTAAGCTGCTGCGAGGCAGATATTACCGCCATCCGAGAAGTGCGATGGGATGGACCGGGCAAACGCAAACTAAAAGATTGCGATATCTACTACGGTGACTGTTACCAAGAACAAACACAGGCAAAATGTACTGAGTTTCAGAAGTGTTAGCGAGCGCATCACGACAACCCGCATCAAGGCTAAATTCGCCAACATAAGCCTAATATGCGCGCATGCCCCAACAGAGGAGAAAGATGAAGACACCAAAGACATATTCTTCGAGCTCTTGGACAAGACATATGAGCAGTGTCCATTAAAATTGGCTTAGAGGATTTTAATGCCAAGCTAGGAAGAGAAGACATCTTCGGTGGAATAATCGGGAGATACAGCCTGCACGACACCATCTCCGACAACGGATTCAAGCTGGTCGATTTCCCTGTGGGGCGAGACGTTCTGGTAGCTAGTACGCAGTTCACGCATCTTAATATCCACAAGGGGACATGGAAATCTCCTGATCAATCATCCGTCAACCAGATTGACCACATTGCGATCGACGCACGACACTTCTCCAGTATCCAGGATATCCGAACATTCCGAGAGGCCAACATTGACTCGGACCACTACCTCGTTGTAGCCAAGGTACGGCTACGGATATCCCGATCCAAGCCAAAACAAGGAAGTACTGTGAGAAGATTCGACGTTAGACGGCTACAATCGCAAGAGACTGCCATGTCCTTTTCCGATCGAGTCTCTAATAACCTCCTAAGGAGTCCTATGCTTCCTGCATTAAGCATTGAAAACCAGTGACAACATTGCCTTGCAGCCATTAGAGATGCCGCCTCTGAAGTGCTAGGTTTCACACGGCCACCACAGCGAAACCCCTGGTTTGACGACGAATGCTGGCAAGCTCACGCAGCGAAACAAGAGGCATACAAAACGGTGCTGCACAAAAGGACTATAGCTGCTCGCGAGCTCTACGAGCAGAAGAGAAGAGAGGAACACCGGCCTCTAAGATCGAAAAAAAGAGAGCATGAGAAGCGCGCCATCGAGGAGATAGAGGGATGTTACAACAGGAATGAGGTTCGTAAATTTTACCAAAAGTAAAAAAAACCTTCCAAGGGTACCAGCCACGAACCGAAGCCTGTAAAGACGATCAAGGGAACATCGTAGTAGAACCACAGTCGATGCTGAGAATATAGAAAAATCACTTCTCCAAATTATATAACGGCGATGAAGAACCAAATTCCGCTGTAAAGGAGATAGAACCACTCAACCTCGGCGACGCAGATCAACAATTCCGCCTACCCGACCTTGACGAAGTGAAGATAGCTATATCTAAACTCAAGTCAAACAAAGCTGCTGGAGCTGACGGCATCACCGCCGAACTATTCAAAGCAGCAGGCGATGACTTGGTAGGGAGCATGCACCAACTCATCTGCAAAATATGGTGGGAAGAAAGCATGCCCGATGAGTGGAATCTCAGCATAGTGTGCCCGATACATAAGAAAGGACACCCTCTAAACTGCGCCAACTACAGAGGCATCAGTCTCCTTAACATTGCGTATAAGATCCTCTCTGCCATATTATGTGAACGTCTGAAGCCATTCGTCAACAACCTGATTGGTCCTTATCAGTGTAGCTTCAGACCAGGAAAGTCCACTATCGACCAAATATTCACACTACGGCAGATCTTGGAAAAAACCCAGGATGTTCAAATCGATACCCACCATCTCTTTATCGATTTTAAAGCCGCGTATGACAGCATCTATAGGGAAGAGTTCTACCGAGCAATGTCTAGTTTTGGCATCCCTGTCAAACTTATCCGTTTGTGCAGAATGACGATGGAGAATGCACGCTGCTCTATCAAGGTCGGAAAAGATCTTACCGATGCATTTGATGTCAAAAAAGGTTTTAGACAAGGCGATGCACTGTCATGCGACTTCTTCAACATCGTTCTGGAAAGAATTGTGCAAAACTCAACCGTCAACACAAGAGGCATAATCTTCCAAAGGTCTATTCAACAACTCGGATACGCAGATAATATTGACATGGTTGGAAGCTCAAAGCGTGATGTCAGTGGAGCGTTTTTGAGCATTGCGACGGAAGCGAAGAAGATGGGTTTATAGTGGTCAATGAGGGCAAGACCAAATATATGCTGCCATCAAAAAAGGACACTGAACGACGACGTCTTGGACAAAACGTCACCATGGACAGCTATAATTTTGAGGTAGTTAAGGACTTTATCTACCTAGGCACTGCTATTAATGCAGACAACAACACCGGCGCTAAAATCAAACGAAGAATAACTCTTGCAAATTGCTGCTTCCTTGGACTTTGAAGGCAATTGAGAAGTAAAGTCCTCTCTCGAGCATCTAAAATCACCATTTATAAGACACTCATCATCCCGGTTCTCAGTTATGGCGTGGACCCTGTCAAAGAAAGATGAGAGCGTCTTAGGATGCTTAGAGAGAAAAATTCTTCGGGTGATTTTTGGTCCCGTACGCATAGATGGAGAATGGAGGAGAAGATATAACGACGAACTGTACGGGCTGTACAGCGACACTGACCTAGTTAGCAGAATTAAAGTCCAACGGCTTAGATGGCTGAGTCATGTAGAGCGAATGGACATCAACGCTCCAGCCCGGAGGGTTTCGAATCCAATCCCGAGGGACCCAGGTGAGAGAGGACCTCAACCAACTTGGCGTGCGAAACTGGAGACAGCTAGCTAGGGACCGAGGTGGCTGGAGACGCATGTTGGTTGAGGCCCAGGTCCGCCCCGGACTGTAGCGCCACCTTAAGTAAGTAAGGTTCGATGCAAGATTTTAAAAAATCGCGTTGACATTAAAAAGAAGAGAGACTCCAATATTTTTTTAAAAGTTCCGTTCTTAAGTTTTCTTCAAATTTTGTTGAGCATGCCAACTAACAACGTTTAGGGCAAGGTGGTCCAAAACTTTCCCATTAGAAACTTACCCCTTTTCGAAACATAACTTTGTCCACAATTTATTGCGTAATTCTTCAGATACATTCTGCTTCTGCTTGTGTTGAAAGACCTTTTTTTTCCCTTTTTTAACGGAAAGTTGGCCACCGAGACTTCTGGTTGTTATTTAGAGTTGTCAGTACTGGATATATTTGATTAATCACTGTCACCCTCTGCACCTTGACCTTCTGCAAGAGAGTAAACACTTTCATCCGGAGAAAAGTCTTCATTTTCCGAGCTGGTACTTTTAGCGAATGTTTTCTGAGACTCTTTTCTTAAATTAATTTTTGGTCCACTAGTTCTTGTCCCATTGAAATAGTTTTGCTTCGTTTCGTTACTTCATTATAGGCGGCTGTAGAAGTACTTGGTTGAGGTTCGCAATTATCTGACATGACTGGAGAAACTGTTCGATGGTCAGCCTCAACTTTTGTCTTTGCGATTGCAAGTTTTGCAAGCATTTTTACACGTTCCATTTTGTAACAACGTCCTAAATGCAAAAAACGATGCTTATATTTGGCTGAATAATGACCCAAACTACACTTACGTCGCTGAAATAATTTTTTTTTCACAAACAATGACGCAACAAACACTTGTGTCGATGTCTCACTGAAATATAAGGAAAATATTTGAGAAATTCAAAAAAAACTGCTATAACGTGAACTTAAGACTTTGGTGGACCGAAAATAATAAAAAAATTACAAATTATATGACAAATGTAGTTCCTTGGATCTGTCAGGTATTCAATGAGTATACTTTTCAAAGAATTCTCAAAGCCGGTCTTAATATTACCTGTGAAAATGGCAAATCTTTAGCACCTTAAAAACTATCGAATTATACTGGTGGACACAATACGTTCCAACAAGTTGTTAATTCCAGAGAGAAACAAATCTCTTACGTCCTGCAGACAGTTCAACGGTGTATTACAAAAGTCCTTTAACAATTGTATCCTACAAACGAAAACTATCCTAAATAGAACACCCGATTTGCTTATGTTTGGCTAGGGAAACAGCGCAATCAAACTAACAGAAATCAGGAGTGAGAATGTATTGTAATCAGAGATTGGCGTCGACTTTTACATTTGATACATGTGCAACTATTGTTGACTTTTTCTGAATCAAACATTGAACTTAATTGGATGCGATTCAACACTTAAGCTTCAGATTATCGTTCCTTACGTTCTCATTTCTATAAGCATGCAACACTTGCCCTCTAAAAGCTTAAAAACTACTCGCTCATGTAAAAATCGAAAAAGAAACATCGAATGCCAATTTGTCAGTGTTCGACGTTCGTGTTCGGTGGCGGTGGCATTCGAAGAAATAGCAAATATAATAAAATATCGAAATAACCAGATATAGCAAAATTGTATATTCTGTTGAATTTTCTCCACGTCGCATCGCATCGATGTTTGCTCGATTTAATCTATCTTAACTATATTTTTGCTTTAGATACTCTCTAGCTAGTGCTCGTTCATCAAAGTGTCATTGCAAACTATTAATTATGTGTTTCTGTTTCCTTTCCTCTCCCTCATCTCATTGCAAGTTTAACTAAGAAAACTACTTTATTCAGCAAAGCATCAGCAGTGCCAACTTCCCTCCATACATTATGGGTTTTGCGTGCATACACAGTACACACCTACTTTTATGTACAAGGTGGTCCAAAAGTTTCTTCCATCTTGGAAAAAATCATAACACTTTTCCTTTTTATGTTACTTATAATGAAAACTTTGGCGATTTACACCAAATATTAAACTAATTGAAATATATTTAAAATATAGATACTTACACGGGACGTCTTCGTCAAAAAAGAGCTTTGGTTGAACTTTTTCGATTTGGAAGAACTCGTATTGCCCGAACTGAAGAAATTGTGGAAGACATTTTTGCAAGTGTTGCGGAAAGTCCAGTAACATCAACATGAAGGTACTCGATCAGCTCGGTGCAGTTCATTACGAAGACATCTCTCTTTGATACAAATTCCAATTTAGACAAGAATTAAGGCGAGCGATAGCTGATAGTGTCAGTTGGATCTAGCTACTGAGCACACTGACAATTGACACTACGAAAGAACAAGGGTGGTCCGATAATTACTTAGTTCACTATCGGAAGTGAAATTTATTTATTTATTCAGCTTAATACAAGCTATCATAACTTAACACTAGCTTACATTTTTTTTTTGCAGTTCTTGTTATCGGGCCCTAAGGCACACATAAAAGCTCTTTAATGTACAAGAACTAACAATTTGATTTTATTTGACTTAAAATTAAAAGGGACGATTAATTCGGACTCAAAAAGGGAAAAAGTAAAGGGTATCTTTTAGATGGGATTTGGAAATGTTGAAAACGAATACTACCATAGCAGCGTTGCAGTGACGAAGAATTCTGGACATTGGTTCAAAGGAATATAGAAAAGGGAAACAGATCGCAGATTTAGAGGGTTGGTGTATATCAATCAGGAGTGCCGGGGAAACCATATTTGGCAAGCATATTCAAGATGATGACGGACAAGGGAAATGTAAAGCGCTTTAGTAACATAGGGGTTGGAAAATTCTTTTGACCATCTCTTAATAAAACCGAGAGATCTATTAGCTTTATTAATAATTTGGTCAAAATGGGAATGGAAATTCAGGTGTTTGTCACACATAATACCAAGATCTCTAATAGAATCGACTACGTTGACGGCGGCGTCAAAGGAAGTAGTATACTCTATGAGATGGAATTCGTTTTCGCGAAAAGGTCGTTTGTTTACATTTACCTACATTTAACTCTAGGAAATTATGCATGCAACAAACAAGAAATATATTAAGATCATTTTGTAAAAGTAAGGAATCAGATGGAGTAGAGATAATCTTAAAAATTTTCTTATCATCCGCAAACATTATGACATTTGAGTTTTTTAATTTAAGACAGACATCGTTAACAGATAAGACGAAGAGAAGGGGGCCAAGGTGACTACCTTGTGGGACTCCAGAAGTTGCATGTATAGGACTGGAGACTGAGTTACGGAAAAGGACTCTGCACGACTGCACTTGACGAAGGTTTTATAGTATATTCTCATAGACTGCTATTGTCGAAATTTCAGCCCAATATGGTTCGTAGTTTTGATTAGATCAAGCGCAGAATCGGACGTGTCCCTGAATTTTATTAAAATGGAAATAGAACAATATCGTTCAATTCTTGTTTTTAGAAGAAAAATCGCTCTTCGAAATCAAAGAACAATTGGTCACTGTCTACGGTGACTCTTCTCCTGCTATAGTGAGCATCAAAAATTGATATAAGGAGTTCCAGGGTGGTCGCAGATAAGTACACGGTTCATCCATGTACATATGCATCAAAAATTGACGTCACGATCTCGTATTTAATCGAGCATCGATTAAAGGAACGGGAAATTGCTGAGACAGTATCTCATGGGTCATACAAACAAATTTTACAGATGCTTTGCTCATTCCGGAAAACAACTGCAACAGTGAGACCAATTTAGAGCAGTATTTGACACTGTGCGCAATTCAAAGGAGATTCTGTGTCGTTTTGTGATCATCGACTAAACATGGATCCACTGGTACCTACACTCCAGAGACCAAGGAACATTCGAAACTGTGGATTTCAACCGGCGAACGCACTTTGAAGAAGACGAAAACTGCTATATCGGCCGAAAAGGCAATGACCACTGTTTTCTGGAATGGACTAGCTGCAAAAAGGCAAACGATCACAGGGCTGTACTATGCCGAATTATTGGCCCGATTCGACCCCGAATTTCAGAAAAACGGTTGAATTTAGCAAAGAAAAAGTTTTCTTTTACCATGAAAACGGTACGTCACACACCCCGCCTTTGCCACGGCAAAATTGTTAAAATTGGGCTACGAGCTGTTGCCCCATCCACCGTTTTCTCCAGATTTAGCTCCGTGTAACTTCTCTTCAATCTCCAGCCCTTAAAAAGTCACCTGCAAACATTTGCGTCGAATGAGGAGCTCATTGCTACCAAGAAGGCCTACTTTGCCGACCTTGATAAAACCTTAAGAAATTGATGAATCGCTGGGTCAAGGGTGTAAACATTAATTTTGTAAAGTAAATAGAAATATTTTCAAAAAGTTTGTTTATCCTTTGTAGGCAAAGTATGTATAGAACCGTCATCGTAAATTTTTCACAAAAAGATCATTCGTGCAAATGTTGTAAGAAGTTTTATGGAAAACACCCCAGAAATATAAGGTATCCGTGAGCTTGAAGCTGGAGCTGATTTAAAAAAACTACATTAAATAAAAAAATAAATAAATTATGTGGCACATTAGTGAGTACAGAACCAGGGCCTAGTGACTTACAGCATACCTTTTTCCAAGTAGTGCTGGGGATGACGGAAGTTTAGTGTGTTGAATGCAAACGGCACTTCTTATGACAAAATAATTTTGGAAGAGTTGTCAACTTTTTGCATGAGGTAAAAGCCATGTAAAACCCTCATGTGCCATAAGCAGGGATTGAATCCAAGAACTATGGCATGACAGTCCTATGTTCTAACTATCTTAGTTTAAAAACATCTCCATAAATAATACTAGGGATTCAAAAATAAATGTTTTAATTTAAAATCAAATTTATAAGTTATCATTCCTTCAAAGCAGAAGGACAGTCAATTTTGATCCACCCTGTAGGTATGCAGCGTAGGTGTGTAGTGTACATGGAAGAAAGCAAAGTACCAACAGTGACAAGGACGGGAATTCATATCAAACTCATTTTTTGTTACCCACTTTTCCTCTTGAATCCCCCAAAAAACTAAAACTGAAACCGAATTCTCTGATCGACAGAAACTTTACGCTTTAGCACAACATTATACAAGGATATGTTTGCTCGAAGTGAATTCGAGAATTGGAACCACTCCTTTTAAGAGACCAAAGAGCCGCAGCTGCACACAAACTAAACTATCGAGTTGGATTGATGTGTAGCAAAATAGAATCCGAAGAGGGTAATCAATAATCACGTCAGAAGTGGGATCTTAAAATATAATAAACTCCAAACCAGCCAGCAGCATACCAAACCAATTTACCCCATACTCCATACACGTGGCCAGATTGCTATAGTCATTTCGTTTGGTTTCGTTTCGTATATGAACTTCTCGATTCTGGAATTCACTGCAGAACGCGTAGAGTAAAATTGATTACAATATGTCACCATGTTTTATGGCTGACATTAATTTCATTCTCATTTCAACTGTAAAATTATTTATTTGAGATGTGCTTCTACTTCTGCTTCCTGCCCCATCATTGTGATGCTCTGAGGTCTGTGCTACCGCCTCCGCCTCCGAAAAAAGTTACACATATTTTTCTCATATCACACACTCTTTATATTTTGCATAATTGGTAAAAGAATATCATGTTAACTCAAGGGAATGGCAAAATGAGTTTCGCAAACAATTTGGTCCAATATTTAATCAATATTTTTATTCATGGAGGATTTCTTCTGAAAAGATATCTTCAACAAATATTATAATGAACGCTTTTAGTTTTGAAATTGAATAATTATTACTAAAACTAAGGATGTAGCAAAAAGAGTCTTGAATGTGGTGAGTAAGAATAATTTTTGTCGAATATGATCTTAAGGCCAAAACAACACTAGTTGTATCTGTACCGAGAGCGGACGACAGTACATATTATGTAAGTGTTGAAAAAATTTTCTCCAATTCTACGAGTCTTAAGTAAGGAACCATACTAAATGTGAATATATTGGAGAAACTGATACGTCTAATTCAACAAACGTTCTTAAAAATCAAAGGTTTACCGTTGTATAATTGGAAAACCAAAGGACTTCGACCGTCAAGGCTTTCGCAGTGAACACTTAGAAGATGTGTTACCACCAAAACAACCTCGGCTCTTGACTATTAATGACTAATTTAACTAATACTACATTGGCACTAATACGGACGATGAATTTTTTGACGAGGCTAACAAACCTTCAACATATTGAAAATGAACGTGACATTTTGTACTAACTCCTGAATTACCTAAAAACTCACTGACTGGGACGCAGAATGCAATGCTTCCTAGTGTTGCATTCTAGGTTAAGCTAAATCAATTGGTTTAATTGACTCAAAAAGATTAACTTCTCATTAAAATTGATCTTAAAAGTAAAAAATAAAAACCAAAGATAAAACAAATATCTTTTACTCAAAGAAAAAAATATAAGCTCTGTGCATATAGAAAAAAAGAAACACTGTATAACCGCATTAATTATACTTAAATCACGAAGGTATCGGTTTTTTCAATAAGAGCGCAAAAGAATTTTTTTTAAATAAAACAAAAAAGATTTTGAATATCAATAAAACTCTTTATTCCTGTGAAAGTACGTTCAATGCCATTATGTATGGAACTCGATTTCTTTTGCATGGCCATCACGGGCACGCTTGCAAAATAATAGACGCTGAACCCAATTTCGACGGTTTTCAATCAAAAATCGGCATTTGAATAAATAAAAATAAATTAGGTGGCTCAACAGTCCGTTTAAAAACTAGGGCCTAGTGACTGACAACTCTCAACCATTCCTGTGTGCGAGTACTGTTGTCGGGGATGGAAGGGACCTACAGTTTTAAGCCGAATCCGAACGGCAAATTTGAGAAAAATTACTCTTGGAGCATTTGTCAATTCCTAGCAAGAGGCAGTACCCGTGAAAAAAAACTTTAGGTGGCATAGGCAGGGATCGAACCCAAGACGTCGCGTATGACAGTATGAAGTTCATCAATCGTCGCTGGCTTGACGTAACCCCACAAGATATAGTCTAATGGTGTCAAATCGGACGAACGAGGCGCCAAGCGACTGGACCATTGCGTGGGATAACACCTTCTCCAAACTTGGCTTCCAACAAATAGATTGTGGCATTCGCTATGCGGTTTGTGGCACCGCGCGTCCTGTTGGAACAACATATCCTATAAGTCCATATCATCCGATTGGGTCAAAATTATTTGGTTATCATTGAACGGTAGCCATCTCCATTCAGAGTGACGTGCCGGTCTTGATCATCTAGGAAGAAGTACGGCCCAATGACGCCGTCAGACCATAAACCACACCAAATCGTAATTTTTTCGGAATGCAGTGATGACTTATGGAGTACGTGTGGATTGCTGCCTGGCCAAGAAATGAGCCTCATCTCTGAAGATGATTTTTCGATGAAAATCCTAATCATTTTGAAGTTGTTGCTCAGCCCAATTCACAATTCTGCTGGTCCAGCAGCTTCAGTTCTTTTGTCAATTTAATCTTGTAAGGTAAGGTTGTCTTTTCGCAAAATGCGTCACAACGACGTCAAAGACATGCCCGACGCTTGAAAACGACGTGTGAGTGACACATTTGGGCTGTCTGCAACTATAGCATCAGAACAGCAGCAATATTCTTGACACTACGGGCAGTTCTTTGTTTCGTTGGCCTGGGAACATTTTATACTGTGCCTGGTTTAAAATGTTTCCACTAGACACTCAACTGTTGATCAGCGGGGACAATTATGATAACCATAAATTGGACGTAGCGCTTTTAACGTTGATGCCACTGACTCCGAATTCCTGTTGTAAATTTTGATAATTTCGACTCGTTGGCTCGTATATCTTTCCATCATGAAATCGGAAACCTTACTGAAGAGACTTGTGAAAAGAGCAGTATGGATGGCGTCGCTTTACTTGTAGAGTCTCTGTTGAAAACCCTGTAGATATGAAATTTACTATAAAACAGAGAGATACCTTAGGGCCGGCATGGTGTCCCCTGCAAATATTTGTCACCTCGAACATTTTAAGGATAAAAAATGATTTTATCTCCAAAGCAATTTTGTGCAACGAACAATAACGTTTTCATCATCTGGTAAAATTTTGAGAAAAATCATTACTCAAAGTTGGTAAAAATTGAATTTCGCTTTAAATATTTTTTCGAAAATTGAAGATTATGGCTTCCAAGTAATTTTATCTCATAAAAAATATTGTTTTCAACATTCAGTAACATTTTGACAAAAAAAAATTGATTAAAAAAAAAAATTAATAAAAGTTCTTAAAAATAGATTTTTGACTCAATTTTTTTCTTTAAATTCAAAATATTAGCTTCAAACTAATTTTATCTTATAAGAAATATTGTTTTGAACATTCGATAAAATTTAAAAAAAAAATCAAACTGACATTTAATAGAAAATCGTAAAAATTTGTTTTCAAATCAAATAGCTATCCTTTTTAAAATAAAAAATGTTGGCTTCAAACTAATTTTCGACATTCAGTAAATTTTTTATTAAAATCCAACTGTCAGTTTTTTCATAAAAAAATATAATCTTCAACAAATAGTACGTAAAAATTTGTAAACAATGATGTTCGATTCTCGATATCATTTCATCCATCCAATTTGTATTTCTCTATATATGGGATAAAAACTTTTAAGAAATGCTGCAAAAGTTGGTAAAAATTGGATTTCTACAAAAATCTCGTTGAAATCAGACTATTTCATCATTTATGCAGAAAAATGTTGGTTATTTTTAAATTTTTTGAATAATTTAACTGATAACTTTTTTAACAAAACACAAAAACTTGCAAACCTTTTAAACAAGACAAATCGACAAACGGGGTGGGAAGTTATCAGTGTGCATCGCATCCCAGCCTCTTTTTATTTTTAATGATAAGAATTTTACTTGTTTCTTCAGTTAATGAGTGGAAACCTTTAAATTCGGAATTCTTAAATTATAAAGTGGAGCTCTTTCCAAAGTTATCATTTAAGTTGCATGAATATTTAGTAATATTATAAGTGTTCTTCAGTACATGTGTTGGGGGGATTCTTCTTAATCTGAATTCCAGGGCTCAAATTGGTTTTAGCTGAAAAAAGTTTTAACATTTTTTGCAGTACCACAACGCAATTGAAAACAAAGAAAAAAAGAGAACAGTTTTTTTTTTTGTATACCTTTAGTGTTTAATTTTTAGTTATTGTCTTGTCTGTTACAATCGAAGTGATGTACAATTATTTTTAAGACACGAATGTGCCTTAGTCAAACCGACTAGCTCGGTGGTGAAAACTATAAACTTAGTTTATATAAAGGTGAGATTCTTAAGTAGAGATTGTATGTTTTATGATATTCTCAACTTCATGATAGATTTTAGGTAGCGACTCCATCGGTGGAGGTATTTTGCTAAAGAATCGCCTCGATTTGCTACTCAGGCACTCAGACATGTTAGTGGGAATACAAATGTCAGTTAAAAAAATAAATGGATAAATTTATTGATTAAATTTCAAAAAGGCTCTATGCAGAACCATCAAAAAAAAATATCAAAAAATAATTAATGTATGAAGTTAATTAGCTTAAATTTATTATTTGTTTTGTGAAGCAGGATACACCTGGAACACTTCCTGATCGACAGGCAAGAGAAATAATTTAACTTAAGGGCGAGTTTTAACGGTGGCAACGCAAACATTTCCATCTTTTCCAGGGTGAACAGCCACAATTTTCCCTAGTCGCCATTGAGTGGGTGGTAGATTTTCATTGCGCACAACCACAACGTCTCCAACTTTGATATTACGCTTAGGAAATTTTCACTTTGTTGGACTCTTTCCCAATTCCTTAGTTTTGCAATTTCGCCAACTTGGCTTTCGGGTAAGGAGAGCAAGGGTGCACCTTTTAAAAAATGTTCCGGAGTAAAGGGAAAAGGGTCAGAAGGGTTTTCACTAATCGGAGAAATTTTAACAAGCAGTGTCGAAAACTCTTCAAACGTTAGCCTTGAGTTTCCAACAACCTTCTAAAAGTGAGTTTTAAACGACTTTATACCTGCTTCCCATAGATCACCCATATGAGGAGAACCTGGTGGAATGAAATTCCACTTAAAATTCTTTGGTAGAGTTTTTCACCTTCCAATGTAGCTTCAGGCTAATGTTGCCGAATTTAGCCTTGATGCGTATGATCATGAGGCGCTTATTGATGCACCTATAGCTCAAGACTTCTTGCCTAAGTCTGGCTCCAATGACGAAGCCGCATTTAAATAAGCGCTGTTGGTTTTCGTTGTAGCAGTCACCATAGTAAATATCGCAGTTTTTCATCCTCTTTTTGCCCGGCCCATCCCATCGCATTTCCTGGATGGCGTTGATATCTACTTTATAGCTGTCGTGCATATCCGAAGTTCGTTGTCCTTTATTCGTTTGTTTTGGTTGTCAACAGTAAATCAGTCCGTATATGAGGCTTGTTGGTGCTTCGCAACTATGAAAGCTTTTACGTGGCCAGGAAGTCACCGACCGACGGCACAACCCCCAACCTGGAGGGCCAGATCCTAAGTTTAACTACAAGGATGGGGAGCCGGATAAAACAGCTCCTTATAGGCTTGGGCTCCGAATAAGTCGAAGAATCCCTATAAGGTGTTCACTAAGTAGTTCAATCTTACTGGAACTCTAGAGGCCACCGTTGATTCCATTTCGGGAATTCCTCCGCTGCCGCCTGGAGAGTTAAGCAATAAAATTGTACTATTTTTACTTAACGGTTTCGAGTTATATAGAGCGTTGAACTCTTCACTAAAATAGAAGCGTTGTGCTAGTACAACGAGTCGAGTTTTCACAAAAGTTAATTCATGATGTGTTAACTTAATAAAGAAGTATCTGAAAGGATAAAACCTTTTACTTTTGCGAGAAGCTAGGTTAATAAATCTAAACAAATATGATATGATTTTTATAGCACGAGAGTAACATGAAAATCTTGTCAAAATATCATCATTTGTGTTTTGATTTACTACAAAGCTTTTAATTTGTTTGATTTCAAGGTTTCAATTCGGATCCTTTTGAATCTTCGTTATTTGCCAAGTTTCCTGGGAATTTTTTAACCAACGTGGACCATGCCACCATTGGTCATTGTTTATTAAATTCTGAGGTATTACACCCCGGGAAGCGATGCCAGCTGGATTGTGTTCAGAACGAATATGTTTCCAAATTGAAACTGGCAGACTCTCAATTTGTACTTTAGAGACCCGATTTCGGATTAACGTTTCTAGTCGAGATGGACCAATAAAGGACAATCATTGAATCTGTCCAAAGGTAAACATGATCATTTTTCAGACGTAGACTGCTTTGTACAGTGTTTACTTACCTTGTTAGCAAAACAGCTCCACAAAGCTCCAGCCGAGTTATGGAAATGGCTTTTAAGGGAGCCACTTTTGTTTTTGAGCAAAGAAGGTTGATAAACAAATTTCCAGAGATGCATCGCAAAAGGCGTGTATTTCAACACACAAATCTGGAGTATAATTGATTCATCTTATTGGAATTCTGATATCCTTTATTATGGGAAAAGATTTCACAAAATCTTTCCATGTCTCTAACCGAGATGATTTTATGGGCGCATCCCACTTGGTTTTGTCTTTCCAGACATCTTGCAACAAAATCTTTAATAAAATTGTTGTTGGTGCAAGCCAACCTATAGGGTCATATATTTTAGCTGTATTTAAAAAAATAATCTCACGTTTAGTTAAAACAGTTGTCGTCCCTTGCATTCCACCCTATACCTAGAACTTTCAAATGTGAATTCTCGTCGAACATTAGAAAGTGTTGGTCTAAACCATCCCCCTAGGAATGTTTTCCAACAAGCGAGGGTGGTTTTCAGTCAATTTTTTCAAGCAAAACCCTCCAGACAAAGAAGTGCATTTAGCTGAGCTTGAACAACTGTATTTAGATCGAACCCTCCAGAAAAAATGTCGTCCACATAAAAAATCTAACAACATGATATCTTTTGCTAGAGGATATTTGTTTCCTTCATCAGAAGCAAGTTGATGTAATGTTCGGATTGCCAAATATGGAGCACAGTTAACGCCAAAAGTAACCTTTTTTTATTTCAATATCAGTCAAATCTGATTCTGAATTTGACGATCGAAAAATTATTCTTTGGAATCTATGGTAATCGGAGTGAACATGTATTTGGCGATATATTTTTTTCAATATCGCTATTATAAACATAGGGATACTGTCGCCATTTTAATAAAATAGTTTGTAGATCATTTTGAAGAGCAGGAACGCTACACAAAAAATTGTTTAGGCTATGCCCTTTGTTGGAAAAAGCACTTAAAAACGACTCTAACCTTTGTTAAAGCTTTGTCCGGTTTCACCACAGCATGGTGCGGCAAATAAAAGTGCTGTCTGGAAAGATTTAATTCACCTTTTGACCTAGCCGTCATGTGCTTCAAAGAAATGTATTCGTTCAGAACTTTGTTCTACTCTTCTCTGAGCGATATATCGCAAAGAAGACGCTTCTCTTGTCGAGGAAATTGTAAAACTGCACTACTTCTGGAAAGACCTAAATCCAATATATTTAAATGAGGCTTAAATGGGAGTTTCACTGTATAGCTGCCATCTAGATTGCGAGTTGTTGTATCCGTAAACAATTTTTCACAAAATTCATCTTCATTAGAAAAGGGTTTTATTTCTGGAACTTCTTCGAGTTCCCAAAATCTCTGAATTTCTTTTTCTGAACAAATCTCACTAAAAAATGTATGAAAAGTTGGTTCCTTTGAACCAGAAAGAACCCATCCGAAAACCGTATTTTGAGCAATTGGTGAAAAGTCCTTTTTTCTCTTGACACCTTCACGTAGAATAAGAGGGTAGATATCTGCTCCGATTAAAATGTCTATCGAAGCGGGTTTATCAAAGGTAGGATCTGCCAATCGTAGTCCATTTCCACTTCATTATTATTAAAATTAAGAACTTAATTTACGTTACGTTTAATAGTAACGCCTAAAAGTGTGCAATATTTTTTTTTAAATAATCTTGTTTAAATAATCATTTGAATATTATTAACTGCTAATTGACGTCAACAACATGCATCAAATGCTTAGATTATAGGTACCAACAGAAAATATACATAATTTCAGTCTGGACAAAAAAGCTTGCCATTCTTTTAAACTCCTTAACAGCTTATATTAAATCGAATTCTACAAAACTTACAACAAAAGTAGGAACCTATTGATAAATGGAATTCTATTCAACCGCTTTGCAATCATTTTCAGAAGCACATTCCTTTGTAACAGCTTTCGCATCAAAATATTCATAAAACATTTAAGATCTCCATCCAAATGACACAATTTTCTTGATCTAAAAGAAAAAGAAAACACAACAGACATTACCATTTCCTTCCTTTTTTATAATAGACCATAGCACAAACATCTACCTTACATTCTACATATATATATTTAAGCAGTGAAATAATAAAACAAATTCTCCGGAGTACCATCACAATATCAAACTCAAGAAAAAAGATAATTTAAATAAAATCTGCAATTCTCTTAATATTTTCCCCCAACGCACTAAAACTCGACTTGAAGTGTACCAACGACCAAAATGTTCCTTCAAATTTGTTTCTTAATTGCATGTTATTGTCATTCAAGAGATCGGGTCCTCAAACTCAAAAAATATAAAACAAAAACAAAACAAGGACACAATGCCATATCGCCTCACTAAAGGGAAAGCACATATTCCTTCCATATAAGAATATAGGAAGCCATTTATGGTGCACACATCCTTATGCAGGATATGAAAATGGAAGTTTGTGTGAAGAAATGTTCTCAAGCACATGCGGTGAGATTTATTGCCCCACCGAGATCAACACTGACGACAGCAAATTCTTCCTTTTAGCTAGGTTCATCTGTCCCAATCATTTTGTATGGCACACCACTTAACTATAAATACCAGATTGGCATTTATCTGGGGTCGTTTCTTATTCTTGGTAGTAGTTGCGTTCTTGATGGCTCAAAGCACCACCGCCGTTAGACCAGGATTGGAGAGGAAATATGAAGCAAAGGTAATGGAGAACAGCGATAGGGACTTACAATACTAGCAAGGAAGATATTTGATGGTAAAATTTAAAAGTTGAGGGGTAATAGCGCATTGCTCTTAAATTAGAAGTAGACGCGAATTTCTTTGTATTTCACATGGAGTGACACCTAATGCCCAGGATCTTGTGAAAGGTTACTTTTTATCGTTAATTAAGACTAGAGTTTACGACTGAGAAAAGGACTTGAATTTGTTGTCATCGAATTCTGATGAAAAGATCTTATTATGGCAATAAGGTTGTTGCAACGGTCAATTGAGAACTAGGACCTATAGGATGACAATTCTCAACCATTCTTGTGTGCGAGTCATGTCCAGAGATGGAGAAGACGACCTACAGTTCTATGCCGAATGCGAACGGCTTAATTTAGAAAGCACTATTCGTGACAACATTTCCTTTTGAAGGATTTGTCAATTCTTCGCAAGAATTCGCAGGTGGCACAGGCAGAGAACAAACCCAAGACCTCTAGCTTGTCAGTCCTACGCACTAACCATCAAGATGTACTTACAAACTTTTATTTACTTATGGTAGCGCTACAGTCATGTGTAAACTAGGCTGCCATGAAATAAAGTCAAGTGAACTAAGGCATTATTTCACTTTTCAAAAGTGTAAAACAGTTGACCTTATTACTCTTAAACAAAGTGAAATAAAGCCAAATAGGTTTTATTAAACTTTCAATAGTATGGTTTGTCATAAATACAAAGAAATATTACCATACACTCAACTTAGCACCTACCCCAAATTCTATAGCAGGTCGCAAAATAATTTGGCCTTTTCCACTGTGTCAAAGTGCAATATGACAAACTGCTGAAAATTTGTCTTGTTTCACTTTTGAAAATAACAATAATGCCAATTCTTGAAAGTAGTAGGGGTAGATTGAAAGACTTTCCGGGTTTTCATCCCAACCAGCCATCTTATGCGTTAAACTTTTATCGTGGCTAAGTGTACGTCACAGCATAGCCCGTACTGCTAGTCGGTACATCTTCTCCTTCACTCTTTCTTTGCAAACGGAACCATAGATCACGCGAAATACTTTTCTCTTGAAACGACCTAAGGTGCTTTCATCCGCTTTTATGTAAACTCTATGTTACTGTGCACAAATTCCTATTATTATTGTAATGGGTCCGATTTGTCAAATTGAATGTTTTGACATTTCTCGACTTTTGAGTCGAAATAAATGATTTTTAGAAAGATGTCTGTGCGTGCGTGTGTACGTACGTTCGTACATCCGTACGTTCGCAACGTTTTTTTTGTCGTCCATAGCTCAAGAACCAGAAGAGATATCGACTTCAAATAAATTTTGTTATACAGATAATAAGGCAGAAAGATGCAGAAAGGGCTCTCAAGAAAATTGCGTTGGTGGTTTTTTTACCACAGCAGTTTGAAAAAAAGCTGAACATTTTGGTTAACCCTAAATATCTTACGAACCAAAAACTCTAGAGACTTGAATTAAATTTTATATAATATATTATAATGTGTTATCAAAACTTTTTTCTATTAATGTATATTTTTTGAAAAAAAATCCATTTAACGGTTTTTTTTATAAATCAACAAAACTGAAAACGAAAATGTGTCACCTCCAAAATCTTACGACTAAAATAGGATTTCATCTCCAAAACAATCTTGTGCAACGAAAAATAATGTTTTTGAAATCTGATAAAATTTAAAAAAAATCGAATTGACATTTTTTTTTTATAAAAAATAAAAATCTAAAAAAACATTTCTCAAAGTTAGTAAAAATTGAATATCGATTTAAATATCTTTTAAAAAACTTGAAATTTAGGCCTTAAACTTATTTTATCTTATAGGAAATATTGTTTTCACCAATTTCAAAAATGTTCAGAAAAAATCGAACATACAGGTTTTTTTATAAAAAATAAAAACCTAAAAAAAATTAACAAAAGTTGGTAAAAATTGATTTTCGACTCAAATATCTTTTCAAAACTTTGGCTTTAATTTACTTTTATCTTTCAAAAAATATTGTTGCTAATGTTCAGTAAAATTTTAAAAAAAATCGAATTGACAAGTTTTTTTTACAAAAAATAAAAACCTAAAAAAAATTGTAAAAAAGTTGGTAAAAATTGATTTTCGATTCAAATATCTTTTCAAAAATTTGAAATATTGGCTTCAAACAAATTTTATCTTATAAGAAATATTGTTTTCAACATTCGGTAAAATTTTGAAAAAAAATCAAATTGACAGTTTTTTACAAAAAATAAAACTCCAAAAAAAAACAATACTAAAACTTGTTAAAAATTTACTTGTTGTTATTCTTTTCGATATTCAGTAATTTTTGTATAAAAATCCAACAGTCCGTTTTTTCATAAAAAATAAAATGTACAAAAAATAGTACGCAAATTTGGTAAAAATTGATACGAGGACATATAGACCAACTTTTAAGCAAGAAAAATTGATAGACGGGATGGGAAGTTATCAGTGTGGGTCGCATCCCATCCTCTTTTTAAAATCTGTGCCTATGACCTATATCATGTAGTGCTTATGTCAAAAAAGTCAAAAGTACGACCCAAGCTGGAATAACTCGATCCTTCGAAATGCGGATAATTCGAGACGTATTTTTATTCTATTTTACTTCAATATATTGCGTGTTTAAATAATGCTGAGAATGTACAACTTGTGAAGGATCAGTTTTTTTTTTATTTACACTCAAGGGGATATTACTACCCTTTTTATGCAGAATCAAAGTATGAGGGAGAGAGGGTTTGAAATAAGCTGTCGGTGCACATTGGTTTTAAATTCCTGAATATTGCAATGACTCGAAAAGACAGAGTGTAGTAAGGTTTTTTTTTAACATGCGTGTAGTATGGCTAGAGAATGAACCTCTGTATTTGATAGTACGACCAAAGTTGGTCCGGAAGGTATACTGAGGAGCATTCCTTAGAGCACGGGTATGTTTGAACGGTTTTAAGGGAAGAATTGTAACGTAACAGACGTAAGGGAACTAACGATGATTTTATCACCAATCAATCCAAGAGTCCCCGATGTTCAAATGGTAGACATGTGCATTCAAGAGGACACAAGCGTCCACAGGTTTTTTCTCAAAACCCACCTCTGTCTATCAACTCCTACTCTCACCTTCCCGCGGTGAACATCGGGTGCCTAGTACCTCAACTGGAGATTGGGTTCCAACCCCAGTGGAAAGTTGTTGGGGGCAGCAAACGAGAGAGGGGGGAAGAGGTGTTTCCACTAAGGCACCTCTCCTTATCCAGATGGCAGCGGACGAATTCTCGAGATAGAATCAACGGTGGCGTCTACAGTTCCAGTAAGGTCGAGCTACTTAGTGAACACCTTATAGGGCTTCTTCGACATATTCGGAGCCCAGGCCTATAAGGAGCGGTTCATCCGGCTCCCCTTCCTTGGAGTTATACTAAGGATCTGGCCCTCCAGGTTGGGGGTTGTGCCGTCGGGGTGACTTGCTGGCCACGTAAAAACATCATAGTTTCGAAGCAACAACAAGCCTCGGATGCGGACGGATTCACTGTTGACAACCCACGCAAACGAAATAAGGACAACGAACTTCGGATATGTACGTGGAATGTTAGGTCCCTTAACAGACCACGTGCAGTCGAACAATTAGCGGAAGCCCTAAACTGCTGCAAGGCAGATATTACAGCCATCCAAGAAGTGCGATGGGATGGACCGGGCAAACGCAAACTAAAAGACTGCGATATCTACTACGGCGCCTGCTACCGAGAACAAAGACAGCGTCTATTTGGGTGTGGATTTGTTGTTGGAACTAGAATCAGGCAAAAAGTCTTGAGTTTCAACAGTGTGAGCGAGCGCATCACGACAATCCGCATCAAGGCTAAATTCGCCAACATAAGCCTTATATGAGCGCATGCCCCAACAGAGGAGAAAGATAAAGACACCAAAGACATATTCTTCGAGCTCTTAGACAAGACATATGAGCAGTGCCCTGGCTATGACATTAAAATTGTCTTAGGAGATTTTAATGCCAAGCTAGGAAGAGAAGACATCTTTGGTGGCCATAATCGGGAGATACAGCCTGCACGACACCACCTCCGACAACGGATTCAGGCTGGTCGATTTCGCTGCGGGGCGAGACGTTCTGGTAGCTAGTACGCAGTTCACGCATCTCAATATCCACAAGGGGACATGGAAATCTCCTGATCAATCAACCGTCAATCAGATTGACCACATTGCGATCGACGCACGACACTTCTCCAGTATCCAGGATATCCGAACATTCCGAGAGGCCAACATTGACTCGGACCACTACCTCGTTGTAGCCAAGGTACGGCTACGGATATCCCGATCGAAGCCAAAACAAGGAAGTACTGTGAGAAGATTCGACGTTAGACGGCTACAATCGCAAGAGACTGCCATGTCCTTTTCCGATCGAGTCTCTAATAACCTCCTAAGGAGTCCTATGCTTCCTGCATTAAGCATTGAAAACCAGTGGCAACATTGCCTTGCAGCCATCAGAGATGCCGCCTCTGAAGTGCTAGGTTTCACACGGCCTCCACAGCGAAACCCCTGGTTTGACGACGAATGCCGGCAAGCTCACGCAGCGAAACAAGAGGCATACAAAACGGCGCTGCACAAAAGGACTAGAGCTGCTGGTGAGCTCTACGAGCAGAAGAGGATAGAGGCAGACTAGCTTCTTAGATTGAAAAAAAAGAGAGCATGAGATGCATAGTCTGCCCGATACATAAGCGCGCGATCGAGGAGATAGAGGGATGTCACAACAGGAATTAGGTTCGTAAATTTTACCAAAAGGTAAAAAAAAACCTTCCAAGGATACCAGCCACGAACCGAATCCAGAAAAGACGATCAGGGGAATATCGTAGTAGAACCGCAGTCGATGCTGAGAATATGGAAAGATCACTTCTCCAAAATATATAACGGCGATGATGAACCGAATTCCGCTGTAAGAGATATAGAACCACTCAGATCAACAATTCCGCCTACCCGACCTTTACGAAGTGAAGATAGCTATATCTAAACTTAAGTCAAACAAAGCTGCTGGAGGTGACGGCATCATCGCCCAACTATTCAAAGCAGCAAGCGATGACTTGGTAGGGAGCATGCACCAACTCATCTGCAAAATTTGGTCGGAAGAAAGCATGCCCGATGAGTGGAATCTCAGCATAGTGTGCCCGATACATAAGAAAGGAGACCCTCTAAACTGCGCCAACTACAGAGGCATTAGTCTCCTTAACATTGCGTATAAGATCCTCTCTGCCGTATTATGTGAAAGTCTGAAGCCATTCGTCAACAACCTGATTGGTCCTTATCAGTGTGGCTTCAGACCAGGAAAGTCCACTATCGACCATATATTCACACTATGGCAGATCTTGGAAAAAACCCAGGAGCTTCAAATCGATCCCCCCAATATCTCTTTATCGATTTTAAAGCCGCTTATGATAGCATCTATGTCAAACTTATCCGTTTGTGCAGAATGACGATGGAGAATGCACGCTGCTCTATCAAGGTCGGAAAAGATCTTACCGATGCATTTGATGTCAAAAAAGGTTTTAGACAAGGCGATGCACTGTCATGCGACTTCTTCAGCACCGTTCGGAAAGAATTGTGCAAAACTCAACCGTCAACACTAGAGGCACAATCTTCCAAAGATCCATCACATTACTCGGATACGCAGATGATATTGACATAATTGGAAGATCAAAGCGTGATGTCAGTGGAGCGTTTTTGAGCATTGCGTTTAGTGGTCAATGAGGGCAAGACCAAGTATATCAAAAATCAAATGGGGTGGCGCAACAGTCCGTTGTGAACCAGGGCCTAGTGACTTACAACTCTCAACCATTCCTGTGTGCGAGTACTGTTGTCAGGAATGAAAGGGACCTACAATTTTAGGCCGAATCCGAACGGCTAGTTTGAGAAAGCACTTTTTCATGACAAGAATTACTCTTGAAGGATTTGTCAAATCCTCGCAAGAGACAGTACCCGCGAAATTTTTTTTTTTCTTAAATTCAGGTGGCACAGGCAGGGATTGAACCCAAGACCCCTTGCATGACAGTCCAACGCACTAACCATCATGCCACGGGACCAAGTATATGCTGTCATCAAAAAAGGACACTGAACGACGACGTCTTGGACAAAACGTCACCATGGACAGCTTTAACTTTGAGGTAGTTAAGGACTTTGTCTACCTAGGCACCGCTATTAATGCAGACAACGACAGCAGCGCTGAAATCAAACGAAGAATAACTCTTGCAAATCGCTGCTTCTTTGGACTTAGAAGGCAATTGAGAAGTAAAGTCCTCTCTCGAGCATGTTAAATCACCATCTATAAGACACTCATCATCCCGGTTCTCATTTATGGCGCTGAGGCCTGGACCCTGTCAAAGAAAGATGAGAGCGCCTTAGGATGCTTCGAGAGAAAAATTCTTCGGGCGATTTTTGGTCCCATACGCATAGATGGAGAATGGAGGAGAAGATATAACGACGAGCTGTACGGGCTGTACAGCGACACTGACCTAGTTAGCAGAATCAAAGTCCAACGGCTTAGATGGCTAGGTCATGTAGAACAGATGGACATCAACGCTCCAGACTGGAAGGTCTTCGAATCCAATCCCGAGGGACGGCGCAGTAGAGGAAGACCGCGACTCAGGTGGCGCACCCAGGTGGGAGAGGACCTCAACCAACTTGGCGTGCGAAACTGGAGACAGCTAGCTAGGGACCGAGCTGGCTGGAGACGCTTGTTGGTTGAGGCCCAGGTCCGCCCCGGACTGTAGCGCCACCTTAAGTAAGTAAGTAATCCAAGAGTCCAAGAGGCCTTAGTAATATGCAGGAGTCAAAGTCCAAAGATAGGAGTTATACTCAAGTTTTAGACGTATGTACATATATACATAAGTCTTCTTTGCATTAAGAAACTTTGCGGCATTTTTGCAGGCAAATCGCGTATAGTTCCACAAGATGTATATCGAGATGTTTAGTCTCTTCGATGCAAGTGCCATCAATTGATAATGGCAAGTGGGTATATCACGCCTTAATGATAACCGATTCAAATGAAAAAGAGTGTTGGAGATAGAACAGAGCCCTGGGGCACACCAGCATTTATTTTGAGGTTTTTAGACTTAAACCAATGCAATACTACTTGTATTTAAAGGTAATTACTAATTGAATGAAGGAGGAATTCATGAAAACCGAGAGTACGCTTTTTCGATAAGAGTCTGATACCAAACCCTATAAAATGCTTATCGAATATCAAGTGCAGTAATCTTAGTTTCTGGAATATCAAGTGCAATAATCTTACTTTCTGCAAAGCAATGTTCGGTTAGATGAACCATGGGATCACCAGTTGACCTATTGCTGCGAAAGCCGTATTGTCGGTCATTAAAAACCTTTCAGTCTTGGAGATATATCTTGATCTGACAATTAATAGGTCAATAGGCAATAGGTCGATATCTATATGGAGGGTGAGGAGAATTCGACTTTTTTAAGAATGGACAAATGCTGTTTTCCATTTGCAAAACAACTCGTCAGAACAATAGCGGATATACCATCCACTTCAGCAACATCACTTTCAAAGAAGCATAGTGACCATTTAAAGATCCTCAAATAATTATTGATCTGTCAAAGTTGGCTTTCTCGTATTGCCAAACGGTTCTCTTAGGATCTCTTTCTCTAACTGGAGAGTTTTAACACGAGAAATTTGCTGATACATGTAACACAATGATCAGCTGTGCCTAGAGCAGATAGAGCACTAATATGAGCTTATCAGGGTCAGAGGTATGAACCAAGACAAGAGTAATTTCTGCTCGACCTTCCACGCCCGATATTCGAGCTGTCTCGTTGACCATATATCTTTTCATCCATCACTTCAAAGGGTCATTAGATATATTTTGGGCTATTATAATCACTATTCAACTTCATATTCCTAGGAGTTGATGTTGGGTAGCTTCAATGTCAAATTCAGTCTAAATATCATGTTCCTATTCATCGTTTAAAAAAATTGGATTTATTGATGCATTTGTCGGTGCTGAAAGAATTTTATATCGTTCAAAAAACGTTTCCAAAACTAAGTCGTTTCCTTGAATCAAATTTTGAGTAATTCGTTTTGGAATATAAGATGATATGTATTATAATTGTTAGCACCAAGTCTGTAGATGTACTTAGTGCAACCATTGCTTTATCATCATTCACATAACTATCTGAGAAAATACGGATATCAGAAGTTCCACCTGGAAGGCGCTACATGTCTGGGAAGTAGGAATGAGACTTATTTTCAATCGTTCAAAGTACACTCCTCCACCACCCTCTTCATTATCCACTGAGAAAGTTCTGGAAGGTATACAATTCTGCAAGATTCTTTCCAATTGCAGTTGGGGGAAGGTGTGTGGTGGTAACCAATGTTGTTTTTAGCCCACAGCGACGAAGGTTTGAGGCGAATAGAAGAGCTTGCAGCTAATTGTTTTCTAAGAATATTAGGATGTGATAGGTACAATAAGGTATCCAGTGCCGTTCCGTCCCGATGTGGTCATGTGAAGTGGTCCGCTTATACATAAGCAAGCTAAAATTGGGCCTTAGCAACTTCCATGTGTAATTCTTAACTTACGGTAATATACATTTTTCTTATTCAGTTCTGAGCAGGAAAATAATATTTTAAAATCTTGTTAATGATTTGAGCAAAACCTATGCGAAAGATCTAATAAATTTTATTTTTCCTTAACATTAGCTTTTCTACTGATTCAAGTTATTATTTTCAAAACACTCGTATCATGATTTACGTGTAGGAACAATAAGTCTTACAACAAATTTGAATAATCACTTTTTTCTATAAATAATTAAGCTAATCATTGCTTTATTTTTTGAAAATCCATAACCTACATTCACTTCTCTATCCCATGCACACCCAAACCGAAAGCGATTCTTTAAATATTTAATTAAGTTTTGTCTACTTACCCTCTGCGCTCTTTACTTTAACGTTGAGAAAGGACCCAGTAGATGGTAAAAATCACGTACCCGTTGCGCGACTCATAAAACTATTTCCCGTAAGAATGCCCTATTTAAACGTCCATTTTACTGTGCTCCACCCTTAAAAAGATGTCCTTTAACAAAAGCCCTTTGCTTGTCTTGTGCATATAATATTACGCGCAATAAGAATATGTACTGAATAGACAAAAATGAAAAAATATATGTAAACTTAACCTAGTAGTAGACGACGAGGACGACGACGACAACGAGGAAAAGAAGGACTACCTCTAAGACTTAAGATAAGGAAGATGATGACGACGAAGACGGCGATGTACATTATTGGAGGCCACAATGGCGGTGCACGGAGAACGGCGATACCTACATTTCCTTTGCATGTCTCATGTTTATTAATAATTTCTTAATAATTCCAGAAGAACGTGAATTTTATTTCAATTTTCTAGGACAACACAAGCCATAGAATCCCCTGCCCTGTGTCTTCATCCGGTTTTTTTCCTCCTATCCCATAAAGAAGTATACCTACTTTTTTTCGAACACATCAACTTAATAGAAGGAGCTCGAAGCTCGAAGCACCAAGTACAAGAATACCCCCACCATACGACCGACACCAAAAAGGCAATGAAAGAGCTCTAATCACGTAGCAATATAAAAGAAAAATTCACACAATTCCATGTCATGAACAATGGATGAAGGATTTCGACGAGAAGCAGCAGAAGAAGTCCTGGAAACAAAAAACACGGAGTGAAAAAATTCGTACGCCATTATTCATCGTCGTTGTCGGTCGTCGTCTTCTAGTCATAGCCTCATAGTCACAGGTTCGCAGTGAGAATTGAGAATTGAGAAGAAACAGGACTCGAGACCGTGCATCACTGGGAAATCGCATATGTGAAGAAGATATTGACCATTAAAGGAGCAAAAGCGAAGAAAAGAACTTTTAGATCGGTTTGTTTTTGTTGTTGTTTCATATCAAATATTCTATAGTCAAGGGACCGTTCCATTACTTTAGCCTTAGCGAGAAACCGTTGACGAAAAAAACCGTATTACCCGCATAAGCATTTGGAACAATCAAACAAAAAGTTGATGATGATTTGCCAGTTGTTGCCACCTAGCAGTGCCCATGTATTATTATTGCTGTAGTCAGATCCCAGATAGTGTGTTTTGTGCGGTTGTTGGAAGTTGGACAGGACCAGATGTTGGAATGATTAATGTGGTAAAAAATTATTATGATGGGGAGGAGGACTGAATATAGAAATATGAATCGAGGAATCAGTGCGTATAGCGTTTCAAAAGAAGGGGGAGATTTTACGGGGCTATGACTTTCATTTAGAGCTATAGTAAGGCTGGTATTTATGAGAAAGTATTATAAATAGGTGTAGTGGAACACTTTTCATATGCAAGGATATTTACTCACTTACTTATGGTGGCGCTACAGTGATGTGTAAAACTAGGGCCTCACGCAACAAACTTCTAAATCTAGCTTGGTACCTTGCTAGGTAACATCAGTTGGGCACTCCAAGTTGTGTGAGGTTACTTTCCACTTGTAGGCGCCACCTGATTAGCTCTTCACATAGCCATTTCAGTCGTTGGATTTCTATCCTTCTGGCTAAATCTACGTCACTGTACAACCCAGGGAAGATGAATATCTTATATAACTACACTTTAGTCACTCAAAAGAAGGCTTTAATACTCACTTGTTTCCTTAGATGTTTCTTTATTTTCTTTCAGCGCTGGTGATGATTTTGTATTTCATTACGGAGCCTAAGTAGACAGACTACCTTTAAGTTACGTCTGTTACGACGGAAAAGTGGTTGTATCAGTATTGAAGATTCATTGTTTTGTCTTCATTAACCGTTAAACCACTAAACCAAAGCGGCGCAAATAAACAATTCCGCCTACCCGACTTTGACGAAGCGAAGATAGCTATATCAAAGCTAAAGTCAAACAAAGCTGCTGGAGCTGACGGCATCACTGCCGAACTATTCAAAGCAGCAGGCGATGACTTAGTAGGGAGTATGCACCAACTCATCTGCAAAATATGGTCAGAAGAAAGCATGCCCGATGAGTGGAATCTCAGCATAGTGTGCCTGATACATAAGAAAGGAGACCGTCTAAACTGGGCCAACTACATTGCCATTAAGATCCTCTCTGCTGTATTATGTGAACGTCTGAAGCCGTTCGTCAACAACCTGATTGGTCCTCATCAATGTAGCTTCAGACAAGGAAAGTTCACTATCGACCAAATATTCACACTACGGCAGATCTTGGAAGAACCCAGGAACTTCAAATCGATACCCACTATCTCTTTGTCGATTTTAAGCCGCGTATGACAGCATCTTGGGAAGAGCTCTATAGAGCAATGTCTAGTTTTGGCAGCCCTGCCAAACTTATCCGTTTGTGCAGAATGACTATGGAGAATGCACGCTGCTCTATCAAGGTCGGAAAAGATCTTACCGATGCATTTGATGTCAAAAAAGGTTTAAGACAAGACGATGCACTGTCATGCGACTTCTTCAACATCGTTCGATCGAGAACGCACGCTGCTCTATGAAGGTCTAACCGATGCGTTTGATATCAAAAGAGGTTTTAGACAAGGCCACTGTTATGCGACTTTTTTAAAATCTTTCTCGAAAGAATTGTGCAAAACTCAACCGTCAACACTAGAGGCACAATCTTCCTAAGGTCCATTCAATTACTCCGAAATGCAAATGATATTGACATAATTGAAAGATCAAAGCGTGATATCAGTTGAGCTTTTTTGAGCATTGCGACGGAAGCGAAGAGGATGAATTTAGTGGCCATTGAGTAGTTAAGGGCTTTGTCTACCTAGGCACCGCTATAAACTCAGACAACAACACCAGCGCTAAAATCAAACGAAGAATAATTCTTGCAAATCGGTGATTCTATTGACTAAGAAGTTAGTGCGTTGGACTGTCATGCCAGAGGTCTTGAGTTCGATTCCTGCCTATACCATTTAAAGTCTTTACACGGGTACTGCCTCTTGCGAGAAATTGAAAATTCTCCAAGAGTAACTCTTGTCATGAAAAAGTGCGTTCTCAAATCAGCCGTTCCAATTCGGCATATAAACTGAAGGTCCCCTCCATTCCTGACAACATTACTCGCACACAGGAATGGTTGAGGGTTGTAAGTCACTAGGCCCTAGTTCCCAACGGACTAAGAATGGAATTGAGTAGTAAAGTTCTTTCTCGTGCATCTAAAATCACCATCTATGAGACACTCATCATCCCGGTTCTCATTTACGGCGCTGAGGCGTGGACCCTGCCAAAGAAAGATGAGATCGTCTTAGGACACTTTGGGAGAAAAATTCTTCTCGTGATTTTTGGTCCCACATGCATAGATGTAGAATTTAGGAGAAGATATAACGACGAACTTTACGAGCTGTACAGCGGGACTGACTTTGTTAACAGAAAAGTCCAACGACTAAGATGGTTGGGTCATGTAGAGCGAATGGACATCAACGCTCCAGCTCGGAAGGTCTTCGAATCCAATCCCGAGGGACGGCGCAGTAGAGGAAGACCGCGACTAAGGTGGGTGAATATCTCAACCAACTTGGTGTGAGAAAACTGGAGACAGCTAGCTAAGGACCGAGCTGGCTGGAGACGTATGTTGGTTGAGGCCCAGGTACGCCCTGGACTTTAGCTCCACCTTAAGTAAGTATGTTTCTTATTCCCCACTTCACAATACTGTTTAGGTTGGAATTTAATGAGGTTATCATATTATGTTATAATGAGAAAGAGTGTTGGAGATAGAACAGAGCCCTAGGGGCACACAATTGTATACTTTTTGTTGTTCAGGCTTGATATCATCCAATAATACTTGTTTTGAGCGATCCAAAAGGTAATAACTAATCCAGGAGGATTATGAGGAGGGATTAATGTAAGCAGAAGGCACACATTTTCGATACGAGAGACTGATGCCGGACCCTATCAAATTTTTCAGAAATATCAAGAGCAATTATCTTACTTTCTACAAAATTATGTAAGGATTGGCTCCACTGTCCGGGGAGATGAACCATGAGATCACCAGTGGATTTATTCTAGCGAAAGCCATACTGCCAGTCATTAAGAAGCTTTCAGTCTTTGATATATTTCTTGAGCTGATAATCATTTAGCGTTTCCATAACCTCGGAAAGATGGGACGTAAGTGCATATATATTTTGATATTTTAGAGGGGAGGGGGATTTGCTTCTTGATTGATAGGCTGGAACAATGGCTATTTATATCTACTCGGAAAGAGACCAGTAGAATAAGACAGATGGAAACGCTTACGCAAGCAGTGGTTTCGCCAGCTTTCGCCTTTTCAGAACAAAGCAGGAATAATATCTGGGCCAGCGGATTTGTGATCAAGATCTTTAAGTACTCTATAGTAACTGAACGAGTACGAAACTAGATTCGTCGCAACTCTCATCATTCTCGTCGAAGAGGTTCGTTTGACAAAGTTCTTCATATAGTTAATAAGTTCTCATATATTTTGGGATGACAAGGCTGTCTATTGCGTAATCTGTTAAAAACCAGGTGATGTAATTTCATGTGCATAGTTTTCATCCTTTCTTACAATCAACAAATTTAGCATTACAGAAAATGGTTTTATTAAGATTTTTAAGAAATGATCTTTTTAATTTGAATAATATGATCTTGTTGTTGTTAACCAATTAAAGAAATGACTTAAGAAACTTTGATAATGTTGATAATTCAGTATTATTACTTTGTCCTTTAAATAAAAACACATCTAAGAATATTGTTTTGAATTAAATTTTTTCGTCATAATGACTTATGACTGAAAACCTATAGTAGCTTACGTAAGTCGTATATCGTTTTGTCATTGAATTAAGCCCAATAGAAGTAAACCCTTCATCGATTCATTTAAAGTTCAAAGAAAATATCAACACCGCTTTAAAACCCATCACAAACAACTTGCAGAGTTCATAGTCTTCAAAATTCTAAGACCGAATGTGCTTGAAAAAAAACACATCATTACCGAACTTTAAAAACACACAGCCGGATGCATTTGGTTCTTTTGTTGAAATTACAAATTATCCTTTATTATTTGTCCTTCTTTCCATCATACACACATTCGTACATAGGGACGAAATCAATTCAATAGCATAGAGAAAGGACGAACGTGTGTTGGAAAAGAAAATAAAACCAAAAGAAACATCCGTTACCATCATCATGTTGTCTTTAGGAAATTTATATAGCTTCTTCCTTTTTACTATATAAATAGCCGGATGGTGCACAGGACACCATCATCAGATTCCGTGGTCCGTCTATATCGAGTATCTGTGTTAATATCCCAGACACAGGACAGTTTATCCACACTTCCCCCACCTAATCCAAGTCAAAATCAGGAACGAGAAACGGCAGCTTGAAAATAATGAACTTTAACGTTCAATGTGAAAATTGGAAAATGTTCCTTTTGTTGATCTAAAAAAAAAGGAATCTACGGAAGTTTTCTTTTCAATTTCTTATAAAATATACGAGTATATTTAGGTTCCTATTTCTATACGTGCCACAGGAGTTATGGTTGCCCTCACATACTTCACGGACAACAAAAATTGTTGAAAAGTCGAATCTTATCATAATGACCCTTTCTCTTGATTTAATTCTCTCTGATGGTGTCAAATTCCTTCTATAAGGATACAATAACACAGTTTCGGTTCAGACGTTTTTCTTTTTAGTACACATATTGTAGTAGAATTTAATGGATCATTTTTTGAGGATTCTTTATTACACACAAGCAATTATATAAAAGATATATATACCGTTACTGGAAAAAGGGTAGTTTGGGCTAAAGTCATTTATTAAATAAAAAAAAGATACCACCAGTATGGACGGTTCTTAAGAAAGGACAATGAATTCCTTTATTTTTGTTGTATGGTTTTGGTCTTCCTTTGGTATTTTATGATTATACCTACTAGATTTAAACAAAAAAATACTTTTAGGGTTTTGAGCAGTGTTTTCAAATAAAAATAAATGGTTGCGAAAATGTATTTTTAAACGGCAGAAAGTGCTATCATCTACGAGTTGATTCTCAAATTTCAAGGGAGCTTTTTCACCGCCAACCAGCAAACAGTTTTTATTCATAATACGGATAATTTTGCTCTTTAATAAAAACGAAAAAATAATTTGGTCCTCTCATTAGATAAGCACATTAGCTTTTAAATTTTGAAGTTAAATCGAAATTGAATCAGTTATGGTCTTAACCACCTAGAGTGACTTTATTGTTTTTATAGGAAGGACAACAAACCGTGTACTCTTCATATTGACAATTTTGTCTTTTTAATATAATAAGTCACAATTCCATACTAAATATAAAAGCTCTAGGTCTTGCAGTATGCATACCGATGCTGGCCAGATGTCCATAAGGAAACTGGCCGATATACCCGAATAAGCAACCCATTTCAATAGCCCAAATCTTCGAAAAGCTAAAAATCCACAATCTGTATTTTGAAGTTTACATAGACATCATTCCTACTTCGTTTTTACAAATAAGGAAACGGAAATGCACATATAAGGTAGATTTTTTTGATCCAATTTACTGAACTATCTCTGACTATCTAACAAAATCTTGCAGATAGGAGAAGAGCAATTATGGCATTAAGAAGATGTTACTTAACAAAAAATTCAATATATTAAAACATCTAATCAACGAGTACTATTTCGTTACAGAACACTCTTTAAATTCAAACAACCTTGAAAAAGAAACTAAGCTTAGAGAAAACGCACAATCTATTCTGGAGACTTCTATAGATGGAGAAAATGTAATCGCGGATTATGCTGAATTAATAACTACCGAAAGTACATATAACGCCATTGCTCGTCGAATACATTCGCTCAGCCTTATCACAAAATGACAATACACATGATTCCTAGAATCTACAGCAATGGAAGAGTTATTTAATCATCTTGATATTGCCCAACTATTTGACTTCTTGCAACAAACATTGAAATCGTCTATTGCTTGATATTCTCTGGTATGTGCTAAAAGACACATTTTTTCACAGAAAACCCAAACATTGGAAAAGTCGATTTACGAAAGAAATCAAAAACAATTATTCCGACAGTCAGACCAGTCTATTGGAAATCAATCAAACTTCGAATTCCCATCAGTTAGAGAAGGTTCCGTGTCAGTATATCAAACAGTTTACTGCAAACGGATTCTCAGAAAGACTTTGATAGTCTTCCGCATACGTTCCTATTGAAAATCCTGAAAAACCTTAATCCTGGTTTAAAGAAGAAAGCTGAAACTTGCACGTTCCTTATCAGTAAACTTTTATATGTAGACGATCTCAATCTCTACATCAGTATTAAGGAAAAAATAAACCAAAGTTGAAATTACACCGGAAACAGCTAAAATGTTAGTTGATCACAAAAGGACATGGTTAAGTGCCTCCCAAAAAACACAATATTTTCGGTTTGAATGCTGAGTTGGAAAGTTGGACGGCCGCAAATTAAGTTTGGGCATGAATTTACTTATTTACCGACCTTAATATTTCCGATGCCAACATGTTCCTTTCATCCTTCGTTCCAATTCAGTTAGTATCGGATGACCCAGAGCCACGCAATAAAATAATTGTGTAGCAAAATCCTCGTGCTTCATTCATTGAGCAACCTTTGGTCAGTTTCGAACCAAGTTTACTCTAATGAATAATGCAGTGCGCACGGAAGACGTTATTGCTGTTGTGTAGCATATTTGAAGGCGACCTCAATGAGTCCATCCGCCATGGCGTGCAATAACTGTAGGCCTGTCTATATTTTAAAAGTTTTTATAAAAGCAGCCTGGCCTAAAAAATCAAACTCGTTCAGCGATTAATTACGACGTACATTTTTGTAATTATTTAAATGCTTTCTAAAATGTAAATAAAAGATTTTCGACGGATGTATTTAAAGTTTTAGATAAGATTAATCAATACTAAACTAAACTATGTACAGAGTCCAGGATTGTTTGTTTTCTTCGAACGATAAATTGAGAAAAAATGACTTGATCTAGTTTTTTAACCAAATATTTTATATAAATTTACGCTCTTGCTGATTAATCGAGTGTTATTAATTTTATAAAATCTAATTGAAAGTTCATTGGTGGTAGCTACTATTAGATAGTCAAACCGTTGACGCACTGACGTAAAAATGAAGTCATAATCTGTGATGTCTGCTATAAAGCAGGGCAAAAAGAGGATGAAAAACTACGATATTTACTGTGGTGACTGCTACCACGAAAACCAACAGCGCTTATTTGGATGCGGCTTCGTCATTGGAGCCAGACCTAAACAAGAAGTCTTGAGCTATAGGTGCATCAATGAGTGCCTCATCACCATACGCATCAAGGCTAAATTCGATTTGATATGTGCGCACGCCCCCACAGAAGAGAAAGACGACAACACCAAAGATATGTTCTTCGAGCTCTAAGAAAAAACATATGAGCAGTGTCCTAGCTACGATATTAAATTGTGCAGCCCGTTTTTAATGCCAAGCTAGTAAGAGAAGACATCTTTGGTGGAATAATCGGGAAGAACAGCCTGCACGACAACACTTTCGAAAACGGAATCAGGCTCATAGATTTTGCTGCGGGGCGAAACATCATTGTAGACAGTACGCGTTTTCCATACCTCACCTCAACATCCACAAAGGAACTCGGAGTTCTCCAGATTAATCTACCGTCAACCAGATTGACAATATTTCGATCGACGCCAGACACGCTTCCAGCATCATGGATGCACGAACTTTCCGATAGCTAACATCGACTCGGACCACTACCTCTTTGTAGCCAAGATAGCACTTCGAATTTCCAGACCCTAGGGTGGAAGGTACAACGTCGAACGGCTACAATCGCCAGAGATAGCCAAATACTTTTCCGACCGTGTTACAAGTAACGTCTCTCGAAGTTCTCTGCAGCCAACACAATGCATCGAAAACTAGTGGCAACATTGCCAAGATGCAATCAGAGAATCCGCCTCTGATGTACTGGGTTGCAAACAGCCACCAGCAAGGAACCCCTGGTTTGATGAGGAATGTCAGCAGGAAAATGCAGCCAAACAACAGGCACGCAAAGTGGCGCTGCATAAAAGGACAAGAGCTGCTCATGAGCTCTGTGCGCAGAAGAGGCGAGAGGAACGCCGACTTCTCAGAAGGAAAAAGAGAGGGCATGAGAAGCATGCGGTCCAAGATGTTGAGAGGTTTAAAAGCAGGAATGAAGTTCCAAAGTTTTATGAACAGGTGAAACGAAATTCACATTTACATAAACATAGAACCGAAGGCTGCAAGGACGAAAGTGGAAACATGATAGTGGAACTGGAACCGCAGTCAATGCTCAGAATATGGAAGGACCACTTCTGCAGACTATATAACGGCGACGACGAACTGAATTCCGCTGTCAGGCAGGATGATCCATTCAACATAGACGACGAAAGCCAACAATCCCAACCTCCCGACTTAGACGAAGTAAAGATTGCCATATCTAAGCTGAAGTCTAATAAAGCCGCTCAAGCGGATGGCTTGAATGCCGAGCTATTTAAAGCCGCTGGATTTAAGTTCGTTAGGAGCATGCACCAACTTATCTGTAAGATATGGTCGGAAGAAAGCATGACCGATGAATGGAACCTGAGTATTGTTTGTCGAATCCTGAAAAAAGGAGACCCTCTAAACTGCACCAACTATAGAGGAATCAGTATACTTAACATCGCCTATAAAATCGTCTCTGCCGTAATATGTGAACTTCTAAAGCCCATCGTCAACAACCTGATAGGTCCTTATCAGTGTGGTTTTAAACCTAGAAAGTATACAGTTGATCAAATATTCACATTACGGCAGATTCTGGAAAAAACAAAAGAAAACCAAATCGACATCTACCATCTTTTCATCGATTTCAAGGCCGCATATGACAGCATCTACAGGGACGAGCTGTAAAGAGCCATGTCTATTTGTGGTGGATGACCATAGAGAATTCACGCTGCTCCATAAAGGTTGGAAACAACTTAACGGAACCTTTCGATGTCAAAAAAGGTTTGAGACAAGGTGATGCGCTGTCATGTAATTTTTTTAACATCGTGACATCTTGGTCAAAACGTCAGCATCGACAGACGTAACTTTGAGGTAGTCAAGGACTTCGTCTACATTGGCTCCGCTGTAAATGCAGAAAACAACACGAGATCAAACGAAGAATAACCCTTGCTAACCGCTGTTTCTTCGGACTAAGAAAGCAATTGAGTGGTAAAGTCCTCTCTCGAAGAACCAAAGTGTTGCTTTATAAGACCCTTATCATCCCCATCCTGCTATACGGTGCAGAAGCATGGACTATGAAAAAAGCGGATGAAAGCACCTTGGGTCGGTTCGAAAGAAAAGTTCTTTGGTGATCTACGGTCCTGTATGCATTGAAGGGGAGTGGAGGAGTAGATAGAACGACGAGCTGTATGGGCTGTACAGCGACGTAGACTTAGCCACAAGGGTAAAAGTTCAACGCATAAGATGGCTGGGTCACGTAGAGCGCATGGACACCAATGTCTTCGAATCCACACCCACAGGATAGCGCAGTAAAGGAAAACCGCGGATCAGGTATCGCACACAAGTGGAAAGTTACCTCCCCCAACTTGGAGCGTGAAACTGGAGACATATAGCTACGGACCGAGTTAGATGGAGAAGTTTGTTGGGCGAGGCCCTAGTTCACACAGGACTGTAGCGCCACCTTAAGTAAGTAAGTAATCTGTCACCAGAATTTCAACTTAAAATGCTGTCAACGCTAGTCAACGCACATTAACGTGTCCCAACATTTACGAGGCATATATTAATACCGACTCAACGTCTATTTGTAATGCATTAGGGATGGAAACAATGTCGGTCTATTTCGTAAATGGAAAATCGTAGGAAGATAATTTTTTATTTGGTAGATTATGTTATATTCTTATATTGATATAATTAATATTCTTTCATAGTCTAAACCCGTTTTATGATGGTTAGTGCGTTGAATTATTAAGCCAGTTGCCTTGGGATCATTCCCTGCGTATGATATTTTTCACGGGTACTGCCTCTTGCGAGGAATTGGCAAATTCTTCAAGAGTAATTCTTGTTATAAAAAATTGCTTTCTCTAATTTGCATTTCTGATTCGACTTTAAAAATTGTAGGTCTCCTCCATCCCTGACAACAGTACTCGCACACTTTTGTTTGTATTTTTATGATTCACAAGCATTTCATTTTGTAAAATCGTGTGATTGTCACAGTTTTACCAATTAACGCGAAACGACATTGCTGTTTCGGATCGGCACTCTACTGGCTCGTTAAATTTCGTCGTTAGTAGACTTGGTCAAACGTATTAGGTAGTGTGTAATGCGCTCTATTTGTTGGAAAAAGGAAGTTGTGTAACACCTAACATGTATTAATATGGGAACGCATCATCATCCCCACAAATTCATTTATAAAGTTAAAAGTTATTTTATAAAGCTTTTAGGTAGATTATCTAATTTAAATAATAAATTATAGTATGGGGCGAGGCAAAAATTCAACAGGAGCAGAATAGAAGATAATAAGTGCTATTGATCTTTGCCGATAAGAAGGAAGTTTTCAAACAAAATTCGTTTTCAAACAAAATTCGTTAGAATCCAAATAGAAAAACCACCATTCGCATTGATATTGCCATCGCCCCTAGACAAAGCTGATACAAAAAAAGCTCCAAAAATTAAAAATTGCAATTAAACAAGATCTTGGTGTTAATATGTTTGTAAGTTCAGTTAAAAAGCGCTTGCGTTAAAAAAAATTGTGCATGAAAAAAACCACATGTCTCTTAAAGCAAAGAGAGTATTGTGGACCAGATTAAATACAAGAAAATCCTGTGCGATACTATAATGCCCTATGATAAGGAGCAAATGCTCTTAAAGTGGACCTGGGCGGACCTGGGCCTCAACAAACATGCGTCTCCAGCCAGCTCGGTCCCTAGTTAGCTGTCTCCAGTTTCGCACGCCAAGTTGGTTGAGGTCCTCTCCCTCCTGAGTCGCGGTCTTCCTCAACTGTGCCGTCCCTCGGGATTGGATTCGAAGACCTTCCGGGCTGGAGCGTTGATGTCCATCCGCTTTTCATGACCTAGCCTATAAGCCGTTGGATTTTAATTCTGCTAACTAGGTCAGTGTCGCTGTACAGCCCGTACAGTTCGTCGTTATATCTTCTCCTCCATTCTCCATCTATGCGTACGGGACCAAAAATCACACGAAGAATTTTTCTCTCGAAGCATCCTATGACGCTCTCATCTTTCTTTGACAGGGTCCTGGCCTCAGCGCCATAAATGAGAACCGGGATGATGAGTGTCTTATAGATGGTGATTTATGCTCGAGAGAGAACATTACTTCTCAATTGCCTTCTAAGTCCAAAGAAGCAGCGATTTGCAAGAGTTCACATGCGTATCCGAGTAATGCGATTTACCTTTGTAAGATTGTGCCTCTTGTGTTGACGGTTGAGTTTTGCACAATTCTTTCCAGAACGGTGTTGAAGAAGTCCCATGACAGTCTTGTCTAAAACCTTTATTGACGTCAAATGCATCGGTAAGATCTTTTTTGACCTTGATAGAGCAGCGTTCAATCTCCATCGCCATTCTGCACAAACGAATAAGCTTGACAGGGATGCCAAAACTAGACATTGCTCGGTAGAGCTCTTCCCTATAGATGCTATCATACGCAGCTTTAAAATCGATAAAGAGATGGTGGGTATCGATTTGAAGTTCCTGGGTTTTTCCAAGATCTACCGTAGTGTGAACAGCGGAATACGGTTCGTCATCGCCGTTATATAATTTGGAGAAGTGATCTTTCTATATTCACAGCATCGACTGCGGTTCTGCTACGATGTTCCCCTGATCGTCTTTACTGGCTTCGGTTCGCGGCTGGTACCCTTTGGAGGTTTTTTTATATCTTTTGGTAAAATTTACGAACCTTATTCCTGTTGTGACATCCTTTTATCTCCTCGATCGCGCGCTTCTCATGTTCTCTTTTTTTCCATCTAAGAATCCGGTGTTCCTCTCTCCTCTTCTGCTCGTAGAGCTCGCGAGCAGCTCTAGTCCTTTTGTGCAGCGCCTCATGTTTCGCTGCATGCGCTTGCCGGCATTCGTCGTCAAACCAGGAGTTTCACTGTGGTGGCTGTGTGAAACCTAGCACTTTAGAGGCGGCATCTCTGATGGCTGCAAGGCAATGTTGCCACTGGTTTTCAATGCTTAACGCAGGAGCATAGGACTCCTTAAGAGGTTATTAGAGACTCGATCGGAAAAGGACATGGCAGTCTTTTGCGATTGTAGCCGTTTGGATCGCTTGGATCGGGATATCCGTAGCCGTACCTTGGCTACAACGAGGTAGTGGTCCGAGTCAATGTTGGCCTCTCGGAATGTTCGGATATCCTGGATACTGGAGAAGTGTCGTGCGTCGATCGCAATGTGGTCAATCTGGTTGACGGTTGATTGATCACGAGATTTCCATGTCCCCTTGTGGATATTAAGATGCGTGAACTGCGTACTAGCTACCAGAACGTCTCGCCCCAAAGGGAAATCAATCAGAATGAATCCGTTGTCGGAGTTGGTGTCGTGCAGCCTGTATCTCCCGATTATGCCAAAAAAGATGTCTTCTCTTCCTAGCTTGGAATTAAAATCTCCTAAGACCATTTTAGTGTCATAGCCAGGGCACTGCTCAATGCTCATATGTCTTGTCCAAGAGTTCGAAGAATATGTCTTTGATGTCTTCATCTTTCTCCTCTGTTGGGGCATGAGCGCATATTAGGCTTATGTTGGCGAATTCAGCCTTAATGCGGATTGTCGTGATGCGCTCGCTCACACTGTTGAAATTCAAGACTTTTTGCCTGAGTCTAGTTCCAACAACAAATCCACATCCAAATAGACGCTGTCTTTGTTCTCGGTAGCAGTCGCCGTAGTAGATATCGCAGTCTTTTAGTTTTAGTTTGCCCGATCCATCCCATCGCACTTCTTGGATGGCGGTAATATCTGCCTTGCAGCAGTTTAGGGCTTCCGCTAATTGTTCGGCTGCACGTTGTCTGTTAAGGGACCTAACATTCAACGTGCATATCTGAAGTTCGTTGTCCTTATTTCGTTTGCGTGGGTTGTCAACAGTGAATCTGTCCGTATCCGAGGCTTGTTGGTGCTTCGCAACTAAAGGTAATTTTTACGTGGCCAGGAAGTCAATCCCAAATGCTTATGTTTTTATTTACTTGCAGTTGATAGCCTATTTGGGAATAATTAAATACATAAACTTGTAGGAAGCCATAAAAAACTTGTTTGATTCTTCTCTCAGTTTCAGGCTCTATAAATGGTTTTCAGTTAAAAGTTAAACAGAGTTTTGCATACGGAGATTGTATCTGAGGTATCAATTTAATATTCACAGATAGTATATACAACCTTTTATTTTGAAAAGTAGTTAACTTTTATAAAAAAAAGCCTTACATAAATAACATACAATATAATATTGCTAACCAATATTTAAAAATCAAACCTTATACAATCTAAATTGTTGAGTGCAGTTTTGAGTGTTATTTGGTTTGCAAGAGAAGTAAATCAATTCTTATTAATTGTCAAATTTTATTATTGCCAATACCCTCAAATTCATATTTTCAAAACTATAGTCACCATTTATAGGACTTAAAACTGCTTCTTTGTAGATCCTACGTCTTTTAAATAAAGCACTATAATAAAATGTTTTTTTTTTGAGTATCTCAAATAGTTGTACAACCAATCGTCTCAAAGTGTCATCCATCTTCTTCCAAATATGTAAATAAGTGCATTCATCCATCCTTCGTCATCGGTGATTGGTGCGGTGGTGCTGAAACTGACACACATTTTTTTTCGAACAATTAAACGTAATTTTTAGTGTGCCATGTTTAATGTCTGTCTCCCTTCGTCTCTACTTGTTCCTCCCATCATTCACAAGGCGAAATAAATTAATTAAGCTGCATTGTTGTTGATATTTAATTTGTAAAATGAAGGTCGACACATCACATCGTTTCCTTGTTCCATCTTTAGCGCAACCTTGATGGGAAGGGTGTTATCCACAAGCTCAAGGTATAACAGTCGAATCTCTGATGACGGAAGTTTTCGATAAAAAAAACACTATTGCCGTAATCGCCATACTTCTCGATATTGCAAGTGAAGTCGTTCATGTTCAGTGGTTTATTTATTACAACCAGTCCAAAATTCATTACCGTTTTCTCTAACTTTTTCAGGTTCTTAGCAATTCTATTTTTCACACTAATCGAAATTATAGAATTGTGATCAAAAAATATATATTAACTACACTTAGTCCAAGAAGTTCCTGTACAGCAGCCTAATTTTAGTGGTTTTTGAAAAAAGTACTAGGAATTAATGTAAGAACCAAAGCGGTAACATTGAAAAAAACTTAGTTCCCACCTTTAACTTTTTACCGAATTAAAAAAAATTGTGATAGTTATTTTCAAAATACTTTAATAATAATTAATGATAAATATTTTATCTCGGAATTAACAAAAAAAAAGCTGCTGTACGAAGGCTTTTTGGACTATGTGTAGGTGGCGCAACAGTCAGTTCTGAAAAAGGCCCTAGTAACTTACATCTCTGAACCATTCCTACTTGTGAGTAATGTTGTCAGGGATGGAGCGGGCCTACAATTTGTATGCCGAATGAGAACTTTTCACTTGAGAAAGCACTTTTCATTACAAGAATAACTCTTGAGAAATTTGTAAATTTGTTTTCAAAATAAAGGGTTATTCATTTTGTGGTTTCAAAAGTAAACGTTAATAAAACACATATTAAATATTTTTTTTCATGATATATATTTTTTATTATAAAGTTGACATTATGTGTGAAACACTTCACCTTTTAAATGGCCGCCATGCGAATTGTTGCAAGCATCGATTCTTTTGAGGTAATTTTCGACTAGTCATAACTTGACGAATATTGGTTTAAAGTGCTCAAGAGTTAAAGGTTTATCTGCATAAAGACGATCTTTCGCGTAGCCCCATAAAAGCGGTCTAGCGGTGTCAAATAGCATACTCTTGGTGGCCTACTCTCACCTTCCCATGGTGAACATCGGGTGCCTAGTACCTCAACAGGAGATTGGGTTTCAACCCCAGTGGAAAGTTGTTGGGGGTATCAAACTAGAGAGGGGGGAGGGTGTTTCCACTAAGGCACCTCTCCTTATCCAGATGGCAGCAGAGGAATTAACGAGATGGAATCAATGGTGGCGTCTACAGTTCCAGTAAGGTTGAACTATTTAGTGAACACCTTATAGGGATTCTTCGACTTATTCGGAGCCAAGCCTATAATGAGCGGTTTTATCCAGCTCCCCATCCTTGGAGTTAAACTTGGGATCTGGCGCTCCAGTTTGGGGGTTGTGCCGTCGGGGTGACTTCCTGGCCACGTAAAAAAATACCTTAGTTGCGAAGCACCAACAAGCCTCGGATACGGACGGAGTTACTGTTGGCAACTAACGCAAACGAATTAAGGACAACGAACTTCGGATATGCACATGGAATGTTAGGTCCCTTAAGCAGCCATCACAGCCATCCAGGAAATACGATGGGATGGGCCGGGCAAAAAGAGGATATAAAACTACGGTCACTGCTAGCACGACAATAAACAGCGCTTATTTAGATGCGGCTTCGTAGTTGGAGCCAGACTTAGGCAAGAATTCTTGAGCTATAGGTGCATCAATGAGCGCCTCATGACCATACGCATCAAGGCTAAATTCGGCAACATTAGCCTGATATGCGCGGACGCTCCCACAGAGGAGAAAGACGACAATACCAAAGGTATGTTCTTCGAGCTCTTAGACAAAACATATGAGCAGCCTCCTAGCTACGATATTAAAATAGTCCTGGGCCGAGCTAGATGGAGAAGTTTGTTGGGTCAGACCCTAGTTCACAACAGGACTGTAGTGGCACCTTAAGTAAGGAAGTAATTAAGTCAGGTGGTTAGTTGATATCGCCACCACGGGAAATTACGCGGCCAGCAAATGTTTTTCGCAATAAAGCCATATTCGCTCGAGTTGTGTGGCATGAGGCACTGTCTTCTTCAAACCACATATTCTCGAAGTCACAAGTTGGTCATAATATGACCATAGCGATCCGAATTGGCAATGACAATCGTTTCATCGTCGTTTTCGAAAAGCAAGGGCCCATCACACCTCCGGACCAAAGAGCCCAACAAACAGTGACTTTTTGCGATTGTTGTGGCCTCTCTTCAATTACTGAAAGATTCTTAAGATATCAAATACTACAATTTTGTTTATTAGCATACCCAATGAATGAGAAATGTGCTTCGTCAAGCACCCATTTGACGTATTAACGACATTGTGAATGGTCAGCTGGCTTCAGTTGTTGCGTGAGCTGAAGTTTGTATGGATGTAGGTGTATTCAAAATATTCCGTAATGTGTCTTAAGACAGTCCTAATTCCTTAGAACGACGAGAAATCCACAAATTCGGGTCTTTAGCAACACTTTCACTTACAGCAGCGATATTCTCAATGGTCTGAGCGAAACGATGATGCATAGGCCTTACAATATCTATAACCAATCCAGTGCCAATCTCTCCAGTTTTGCCAATTGCTTGTGTAGTTGGACGATTATGTTAACCATAACCTCCTCTTAAAGCATGATATGTTGTTGTGGTAAATTTTATGACGACAAGTTTCACCTTCCTTTTTGCTAACCACTCCTTAACAATTCTCACAGCGACCCCAAAATTCTGGAAGAGTTTAATAGAAACCTGTATCAGCCAGTGACCTACTCTTCCAATATTTTGTGAAAGCAAATTTATCAGGTCTTACCAATATGTGCGAAAGGATTTCATACCAACGAGCTGTGCAATGGTTTGCCCAAATATTGGCTGAACAACTTAAAAAAGGCATAAAGATGATAGCCATGCCCAACAATGTGTGCAGTAAAGCCACGCCAACTTTAACTTAACATGGCTGAGGGTCCATCATAAAGTATTAACGATCTAAAATCACTCTAAGAATATTTCACTAACTTTAACTTTAATTATAGGCCTGGCTATCGACTTTCTTCAACACGACAGGAAGTAGTTTTTCCTAAACCGAAATCGAGCGCGTGTAAGGACTCGGTATTGCGAGGAATTCCAGAGAGCCTTGGCTGGAATGGGTTCGATGGGTAAGAGTTGAACTCATTTACTGAGCTACTGGGTGAGCGCCTCACCTCGTTACCGGGATAGCGTGCGATGAACGATACCTGGCTTCTCGGTCGCACACCCCAGTCTTATGGACGGACTAAGTTGTGGGACCGCGACAGACCGTTCACCACGCAAAAGATCAGAAAGGATTGCCTGAGGGCAAGTATCCGGAAGGTTGAAGCTCGCCTTAATGATGGCACTTTTTGGCTTGCGTCCAAACTGACAAGGCAGTTGAAAAATTATGTTAAAAACGTTTTTAAGAATTAGTTAACAAAATTCTTTGTACTATAGTTTTTAATTTTTTTTTTTTTTGTGTTGAAGATTCTGTTATGGAGCAAAATTGGTTAGAGGAAGAACTACTACAGCTGTTGTGGGAATTTTGAGCTGAAAAGTTAAGTACAGAATTTTTTAAGAATATTGTTGGTTTCTTTTTCTCTTTCCTCTTTTCTTTGTCTGCTAACTTGTACTTTTGACCTTCGCTTCAAAGTTCTGTTTTTCCAGTATAATGGGACGTGCTTAACGCTTTTGACTTCTTTTTGTCAAATAATTTTCTTTTAGTGGTTTTTATCGGTTGTGTTTTACCAAAGATTATATAACTTATAATTTCCATAGATTTTTTTACCATACATTTTAACGAGAACTGACCTTCTATCAATCTCAAAATATCAATTTTTAATTTTTTCATAAAAAATCCTGTTTTTTATCCCTTGTAGTACCCGAGGCTAGTGGTAGTAGTTAGTGCTATGGACTGTTATGCAAGAGGTCTTGGGTTCAATCCCTGCCTGTGCCACCTTAATTTAAAAAAAAATAATTTTCGCGGGAACTGACTCTTGCGAAGAATTGACAAATCCTTCAAGAGTAATTCTTGTCATGAAAAAGTGCTTTCTCAAATAAGCCGTTCGGATTCGGCCTAAAATTGTAGGACCACACAGGAATGGTTGAGAGTCCTGGTTCACCACGGCCTGCTGCGCCACCCAATTTAATTTGTAATGCCTTTTAATGATCTTTAATTATTGCACAACACAGATAATTAAGCGATATATTTTCTTAAATGTCAGACATTTAATTGAAAATGGGTTTAACAGCTAAGTTTGACAGATGTCAAATGTCAGCCCTATACTTTTCAAATCGCAAAAGGAGTCATCTTTTACATGAACATACTCAGATTGTTTTGGTTATGAGAGTTCTTACTTTACTACAAGTTGTACTCCATCAAGGTTCTTGTTTCAATTTCAGTAAATCTCACCCATTGAGTTTAATATCTTATTATTTTCAACTTGCTCACCAAGAAGAGCAAGGATGTTTCAGAGTAAAACAAAAACGGATTAAAAAAAGAAGTAATAACAATTTCCATTCATTTCTGTATTGAATGAAAAAGAAAAGTAAATGAAACAAATAAATTATGCATAACATTTTATATTTTTTTGCTAAAATGTAATTAACATTGCAGAATCCAGGACGACACACGACTACGCTAAGGACTTCAGCAAAAATGCCTTCATGACAGACTCGGTACTCAGAGTAGTACGGTTACGGTACGGTGCAATGTGTGATGATGGTTGATTGGAGGAGGAATGCGTTTGCATTCGAAATGTGTACGGCAGAAAAAAAGTGAGCGCCAACACCACCGACGACCGACGACGGAATTTCCTCCATTTTTGTATTCATCTGCTTCGTCCTTTCAATGATGATGAAGCGGAGAGGAATTCATTTCAGCAGTGTTCCTTTCCTTATTGATGCACAAGGCACAGGCACACCACACAGCATGTTCTGGAACATCGGAAAACAAAAAAGGGTTTGAGATAAAGGAAAGCCTATGACTACTGACTAGCTGTCTGTGTCTGTCGAGTGTTGAGCTAGTGGAGTTCGAGTGGAGGTGTGATATGGTAAAATGGTTGATGAAAATTTCATAAATGGTATACGAACGTTTATAGATACCGTCGACGCGTGGACCTCTATACCAAAAAAGTGTATTGAAACAAAATCAAAACGCGAAAACTATTTTTCGAAGGAAGTTGTAACGATTTCCCGTGTCGACTTGTGTAAACTTTTTATACATGCATTTGTTTCCCATGTTGTGTTTTGTTTTCATTCCATTTTATTTTGGGAAAATAAAGTCAGAGGTACTGTTACTTTTGTAAGGTAAAAATCTCAAAAAGGGAAAAATAAAAATCAGTTAGAACTTAGAAGTGATCTCCATCCCAGGAACGGTTTAAAGTTTACTATAGCTAAATGCAAGAGGAAGAAATACTTGATAAAAAATCCAATTTTCCGCAATCTGTATTTCAATAAAAGGCGCTTTTTACGTAGGGTTATGGTCTGTCTTTGAACTGGAGTGGTGGACAGCTTAGGGCTGTTTGAATTTGAAAATGTTTTTTAAAAGTTTCTGTGTACCTACTAATGTAAGCAAATATTATGTTTAAAAAGTAATCGTCGCTAAAATACATGACTTTTTGAAAAAATATAACTTTTTTTATAATAGTGGTCAACAAAATTACGACGCCTTTTCATTTTTCTACCACATCAGGATTTTAAAGTCTGCCCTTAAAAGATTCTAAACACAACCAAAAACGTTTTTGAAGCCTAAGTTTTAACTCAAATATCTCTTAACGATAAATTGTAACTATGATGATTTTGAAAAGTACAAATCTTTCTCTTTTAGATACAATTTAAAGCAAGTATCTTACTTACATTATTCATGATTATGAGTCTTTATATGAATCTTTAAAATCTTTAATACGTTTGAACCTAATTTTTAGTGCTGCTTTCGAATCCGAACTCTTATTTTTACTATTTGCTCAAGTTTTTTTTATTTATTTTAATATATTTCAAAAACTTGCTATAATAAAATTGTTTAGACAACAGATTCATTACAAGAACCAAACTTACTCCAAATAAATAAATAATATAAATATTTCAACAGGATATTGAAGAAAATTCTTATAGATTTGGAAATCCGTCATGGATTTTATTGAAGGAAAGCTACTTTTAGATAGCCTTTTATGTTTCGACAACTTGGATGATATTTTTGTTTTTCAAATTTGTGTGAGAATTCTTTTATGGGTATGTTTTGTATAAGAGAAACCAGGATGAACAAAAGTTTGTACATTCCTTACTTACTTACTTAAGATGGCGCTACAGTCCTGTGTGAACTAGGGCCTCACCCAACAAATTTCTCCATCTATCTCGGTCCCTAGCTAGATGTCTCCAGTTTCACGTTCCAAGTTGGGTGAGGTCACCTTCCACTTGTGCGCTCCATCTGATCCGCGGTCTTCCTCTACTGCGCTCTCCTGTGGGTACGGATTCGAAGACTTTCCGGGCCAGAGCATTGGTTTCCATGCGCTCTACGTAACCCAGCCATCTTAGTCGTTGGACTTTTACCCTTCTGGCTAAGTCTACGTCGCTGTACAGCCCGTACAGCTCGTCGTTCCATCTTCTCCTCCACTTCCCTTCGATGCATACTCGACCGTAGATCACACGAAAAACTTTTCTCTCGAACCGACCCAAGGTGCTTTCATCCGCTTTTGTCATAGTCCATGCTTCTGCATCGTATAGCAGGACGGGGATGATAAGGGTCTTATATAGCGACTTTTCGAGAGAGGACTTTACCACTCAATTACTTTTTAAGCCTAAAGAAACAGCGGTTAGCAAGAGTTATTCTTCGTTCGATCTCAGCGCTGGTGTTGTTTTCAGCATTACGTCTGTCGATGGTGACGTTTTAACCAAGACGTCGGTGTTGTATGTCCTTTCTTAACGACAGAATGAACTTTGTTTTGTCCTCATTACCCGTTAAACATATTTTTGCCGCTTCTGCCTCAATACTCACAAAAGTCTTATTGACATCACACTGAGTTCTTCCGGTTATGTCAATGTCATCGGCATATGCTAGTAATTGGACAGACTTTTGAAAGAAAGTGCCTCTAGTGTTGACGTGTGAGGTCTGCACTATTCTTTCAATTACGATGTTAAAAAAATCACATGACAGCGCATCACCTTGTCTAAAACCTTTTTTGACATCGAAAGGTTCTGTTAAGTTGTTTCCAGGGATGCTAAAACTAGACATGGCTCTATACAGCTTGTGCCTGTAGATGCTGTCATATGCGGCCTTCAAATCGATGACAAGATGGTAGGTGTCGATTTGGTTTTCTTGGGTTTTTACCAGAATCTGCCGTAATGTGAATATTTGATCAACTGTGGACTTTCCTGGTCTAAAACCACACTGATAAAGACCTATCAGGTTGTTGACGATGGGCTTTAGACGTTCACATATTACGGCAGAGAAGAGTTTATAGGAGATGTTAAGTAGGCTGATTCCTCTATAGTTGGTGCAGTTTAGAGGGTCTCCTTTTTTCAGGATCGGGCAAACAATACTGAGGTTATATTCATCGGGCATACTTTATTCCGACTATATCTTACAGATAAGTTGGTGCATGCTCCTAACCAACTTATCTCCAGCTGCTTTAAAGAGCTCGGCATTCAAGCCATCCGCTCCAGCGGCTTTATTAGACTTCAGCTTAGATATGACAATCTTTACTTCGTCGAAGACGGGAGGACGGTATTGTTGGCTTTCGTTGTCTATGTTGAATGAATCATCCTGCCTGACAGTGGAATTCAGTTCGTCGTCGCCGACGTCTTTGCAGCCTTCGGTTCTAGGTTTATGTACCTGTGAATTTCGTTTGACCTGTTCATAAAACCTTCGAACTTCATTCCTGCTTTTAAACCTCTCAACATCTTCGACCACACGCTTCTCATGGCCTCTCTTTTTCCTTCTGAGAAGTCGTTGTTCCTCTCGCCTCTTCTGCTCATGGAGCTCATGAGCAGCTCTCGTCCTTTTATGCAGCGCCGCTTTGCGTGCCTGTTGTTTCGCTGCATTTGCCTGCCGACATTCCCAATCAAACCAGGGCTTCCTAGTTGGTGGCTGCTTGAAACCCATCAGACATCAGAGGCGGCTTCTCTGATTGCATCTTGGCAATGTTGCCACTGGTTTTCGATGCATTGTGTTGGCGGCAGAAAACTTCGAGTGAAATTACTAGTAGCTCGGTCGGAAAAGGATTTGGCTATCTCTGGCGATTGTAGCCCTTCGACGTTGTACCTTCTCATAGCACCTCCCTGTTTTGCCTTGGGTCTGGAAATCCGAAGTGCTACTTTGGCTACAACGAGGTAGTGGTCCGAGTCGATGTTAGATTCTCGGAAGGTTCGTACATCCATAATGTTGGAAGCGTGTCTATGAACCTGAATTCGTTGTCGGAAGTGTTGTCGTGCAGGCTGTTCTTCCCGATTATTCCACCAAAGATGTCTTTCCTTCCCAGCTTCGCATTAAAATCGCCCAGGACTATTTTAATATCGTAGCTAGGGCACTGCCCATATGTTTTGTCTAGGAGCTCGAAGAACATATATTTGGTGTTGTCGTCTTTCTCTTCTGTTTGAGCGTGCGCACATATCAGGCTAATGTTGTCGAATTTAGCCTTCATGCGTATGTTCATGAGGCGCTCATTGATACATCTATAGCTCAAGACTTCTTGTTTAAGTCTGGCTCCAATGACGAAGCCGCATCCAAATAAGAGCTGTTGGTTTTCGTGGTAGCAGTCACCATAGTAAATATCGCAGTTTTTTATCTCCTTTTTGCTCGACCCATCCCATCGTATTTCGTGGATGGCCGTGATATCTACTTTATAGCGGTCTAGGGCCTCCGCTAATTCTTCGGCCGCACGTGGTCTGTTAAGGGACCTAACATTTTACGTGCATATCCGAAGTTCGTTGTCCTTTATTCGTTTGTGTTGGTTGTCAAAAGTAAATCCATCCGTGTCCGAGGCTTGTTGGTGCTTCGCGACTATGAAAGCTTTTACGTGGCCAGGAAGTCACCCCGACGGCACAACCCCCAACCTGGAGGGCCAGATCCTAAGTATAACTCCAAGGATGGGGAGCCGGATAAAACACTCCTTATAGGCCTGGGATCCCAATAAGTCGAAGAAGCCCTATAAGGTGTTCACTAAGTAGTTCAACCTTACTGGAACTGTATACGCCACCGTTGATTCCATCTCGGGAATTCCTCCGCTGCCGTCTGGGTAAGGAGAGGTGCCTAAGTGGAAACTCTCCCCACCTCTCTTGTTTGCCGTTGTACATTCCACCTTCTTAAAAATTATATGCAGATACCTACACTATTTCGTTTTCAAGACCATTGTCTTGATCAGCATAAGGGAGAGCGGGATTTGATGTGGTTTGAGGAGGATCAAACCTACATTACAATTTCGATTATTTAAAGCCTTTCATCTCGTACATTTTTTTGATTCTTTATTCCTTAAGGATGAAGAAGAAATTAGCCGAAAGTGTAGTTACCCGTTTGATGAGGGTTTAGTTTTGGACGGTTAGTAATGAATATGAAAGAATTGAACGAGCATAATTTTAATATTTTCATCAGACTTTGTCTTCTGTCTCCAGTTTATGTATTAAAATCGATGAAAAAGGCTTATAAAGCATGGCGTACCAATTAAAATTCTCTATCCCCTTCTTAGTCCTCGCAAAACTCACATCTTCAACACAATTTTATTGACCTCTACATACTAAAACGTTCAAATTTTCCTTCCAATATATTAAATAATTCCAAAATTGATTACGTTATTCAAGCCAAAAACCTAGTATTGATCTTAAACAATAGACTAACATGGGATCTGTACCGGTTGTATAGCAAGGTAGACTAAGCCAGAAGCATAAAATTACAACGAATGAGATGGCTAGGTCACGTTAAGGGCATGGAATCCAATTCTTCGGTCCGAAAAGTCTTTGAATCAACACCTAGAACAGCGCAGTAGGGTAAGACCGCGAGACAGGTGGAAAGTGACCTCACTTAACTTGGAAAGCAAAACTGGAGACATATAGCTAGGACTGGGCTACATGATGGTTAGTGCGTTGCGTAGGACTGTCATGCCAGAGGCCTTGGGTTCGATCCTTGCCTATCCAATCTAAAGTTTTTTTTTTTCACGGGCACTGCCTCTTCAGAGGAGTTGACAAAGACGAAGCTCTGCTTGATTGCATTGCATGAGTTCAAGAAGACCAGACGCATTGTTAGAGCTATCAATGCATCCAAAAAGGTCACTGTTATGTGTGTAATAGGAATGGCGGAATCATTGGGTCGCATTTTTTTAAAGATCATGAGAATCACAACTTTACTGTGCGCTGCCGTGATAACTAATTTCGTCTGCGCAGAATGAAAGAACATTTGCGAAATGTTAGAAAGAGTTTGCTAAAGTCGGACTTCGTGAATGCACCATTTGAGGCGCAGCCTTTGGCTACAATTTCATGAAATAATCGTCAAACATTAATTTAATCAAATATTTCATCCATTTTTCTGATTTGCATGTGTTTTTTTCAATAAATCTTCAATAGTTCTTAAGAAATCATCCGTACATTGAGGGTAAAAAAGAACTCGAACCAGTAAAACTCTAAGACACTAAATAAAACGGAAATTAACAGATGGAACAAACGTCGTTTTTTTTCTTCAAGGAGATTGGAAATGTTGGGGCTTTTTCATTTCGAAATCGCCGATACTCAATCTTCTAAGAGCTTCTGAAGGCTCTTTCAAAAGTCAGCAAGCCTTTAAAACGTTTGCGGGCAGGGTTAATCACATATTTTTAAACTACCCAGGATTTTTTACATAATCTTTTAACTATAGCTTGAATTATCGTAGATTCAAAACTTAAAACAAAAAAAGCAACTAGTTCAAGTTACCATCTTTCCCAAATTTCTTTATAAATCCACGTATAAAATTCATGACAGTCGCAAAGGTCATGACTTATATTTTATGATAGATCGATTAAACTTTCATATGTATAAAGTTCTTTCTGCCAACGCACTCTGGTGTGGAAGCATTGAATAATCGTTTTTCGATTACAACATGTTTACTACGCCTATTTCCTCAATAAATTATTCACCATCCGTCAACAACTGTACTATACCTACATGCTCGTATATCTTTCATCTACACTGTAGAAATGGGTGTTAGTGTACATTTGTGACATTCATGCACGAGACAACCTCCTCGTCCTCATATCATTACTTTAACATTTAATATCTTGTCATCTGGACTTAAAGATAGAGCTGGAAGTGATGTGTCTGTCGCTTTTCATTTGTCTGATGGCTGTGGAAACACTTGTGTAACATACCTCACCGTCACCATTTCTACTAGTAGACTATCACCAGCTAAATTTATCAATCATATAGAAAAAGCCATCATCAGGAGCCATCCAGGAAGCGCAATGTATGCATCCTTACAATCTATTCACATATACTAGAATATATATACGAGTATGTATTTGTATGTAAGCAGGGAAAACTTTGTCAAGTTGCCATTTATTCCATCTTGAGTCAAATTGATTTGCACAAATGGCGTGATGATGATCATCATATACTCACATGTCACATTTCATAGAAACTGTACCTAGATGTTCTTGTTCTCTTATTCATCTACATATGTAAGGCCATGTGTACATATATAGAGAAAGTTAACAACAAAGGACATCTCTCTGCAGGACATCTTTAAGGAAATTCTCATTAGAACTTCTACCCTAGTTTGTTGTCATAAAAAGTGGAAAGACTTTATTTTGCTACACAGTTCTCTGTAAGTCTGGATGTCTACATCTACATATTTGCCATTTAACGTTCAGCCTTCAGACTCATAAGGTCTAATATATTCATTTCCCAGGATAATTGATGAATGTGATAGAACTGATTACCAAGTTTTCCAAAAAGTGTCAAAAGAATATTTGTAACGTAAAAATGGGGTTCAACTTAATGTTTCGGTTAAATTTTAATGTTTGTGGTACAGAATATAGACAAATTTGGAAAGTCTCTAAGCCAAATCAAATAGTCTGTCTCTAGTAATAAAAGGAAGGCAGCTTAAGTTTAAAGATTTATGCTATAAATAACTTTTTTTTGTTTTTTTTTATAAGAGTTTAGCATGAGACTTTTCATCCCCGTTTTATGACTTTTCATATATTCGTATTATAGCACCAAATCGAAACCCATCACCTTTTAATTGATTTCAAGGCCGCATACGACAGCATCTGCAGGCTCGAACTGCATAGAGCCATGCATAGTTTGGTATCACTCCCAAAATCGTCTGTTCGAGCAGGATGGAGAATCCACGTTGCTCGATAAAAGCTGAGAATAACTTGTTCAAACGTTTTAATGTCAAAAAAGGCTTTTGACAAGACTGTCATGTGAAAACGGAAAACGCACCAGCCACGTTGAATTTGAAGAAAAACTTTTGCTTATCGCTGTTTCTTCTGGCTAAGCAAGCAATTGAGTAGCAAAGCCCTCTCAAGCAAAAACTGTCGCTATATAGGACCCTCATCATTCCGGCCTGTTATATGGTGCGAAGGCTTGCACTGTGCCAAGAGCCGATGATATATATATATAGTTTTTATTGTAGCCAAAATATCACATTTCTTTCTTACCTATATTGCACAATTTACAGAGATTGATATACGCTATCTTACTACTGCCAAATGATGAGTTTTTTAATAAGTAGTTTTTTACAAATACAAATATATATCGGTAAGTCTTCGAATCCAACCCCACAACAGCTCAATAGAGAAAAACCTTGCTAGGACCCAGAAAGATGGGGAAGTTTGTAGGGTTAGGCCCTATTTCACACAGAACCATAGTGTCACCTTACATAAGTCAGTAAATTTAACTCTTTAAAAATTCGCAAAAGAATGAAAAATAAATGTTCGTGTTCATAATTTCTCATAGTTTAATTATCCTTGGACTCAACATATAAAAGCAAGACCGTGGTGGAGTTTTATTTGCCCAATTCTAGGCAAAATGCTGCAGTTAAAAAATAAACAAATTAGGTGGCGCAACAGTCCGCTGAGAACAAGGAGCTAGTGACTTACGACTCCCAACCATTGTTGTCAGAAAATGGAGAGGACTAACAGTCTAAAGCAAAATCCGAACGGCTAATTTGAGAAAGCACTTTCATGACAAGAATTACTCTTATAGCATTTGTCAATTTCTCGCAAGAGGCAGCACTTGTGAAAAAAAAACTTTAGATGAGACAGGCAGGGATCGAACCTCTAGCTTGACAGTCCAACGCACTTTTTTTTTGTAAAATCATTTTTATTTATATATCACTATCAGTTAGGTTCCGTTCGGACACAGGCCTACTGAACAGAAGGAGCTCTTCTCCGTCTTGTGCCATGAAGTCCCGATTATACCGGAGTCGCATCCACTCTCAAAATACTCGTCGTTCGGATAGAACGCCCTGAAAATTAAATCGTTGGTCAAAGACATAGCTCTTGCAATGTGACCTCGAACGAGTTTTATCACGAAATTTTCAATTCTGTCGATTCGAGCCACGTTTTATAGAACTTCGTTGGAATAGTAATGCACGTAAGAAAATTCGCCTGTTCGATAAAAGCCAATACAGCGGCATAAACACTGACGCTCAACCAACCGAAACTTCTCCATCTGGGAAGGGGCAACGTTGAACCACACACTACAACCATAAACGATCATCGGTCGTAAGAGGGCCATGTAGTAATTACCTTTACTCTGGGGTCAAGTCGACTGCTGTACAACAGCCGTTTCGTCAAAACGAAGGGTCCTCTGGCTCTGTTCAGAGCAGCATTTATATGTCTGTCGAAATATAAATATTGATCTAACCTGATACCAAGGTACTTCACAACACTTTTGCTTGATAATCGCTGCCCGTGAAGATCAACGATCACCCTAGCCGACGGCCCTAGCCAACGGAGTCCAGAATAGAATTGTCTCCGACTTCTGGACATTTATTTTCCGTTTCCAGTCGAAATCAATATCGCTGGATCCTGTCGAAATCACGCTTCAAGAAAATTCTAATTACCTTAACCTTTCGGGCCGTTCTGAACGCAATTAGATCGTCGGCGTACACAATTGCCTTTTTTAAAACTACCTATCAGATCGCATTTGTAAATGCTGAAGAGAATCGGCGAATTCACCGCTCTCTGTTAAAGACCATTTTTGATTAGGAATGTTGTGGTAGAAGTTACATTGCCTCTTTTGACAAACAACTTTCTACTGTTAAGCATATCATTAAGTATATACAATTATATAACAATGGTTTGCTTATGCCAAGCCTGCTCAGATATAGGTAAAGAGGGTCTTTACCATACGGTGTCAAAGGCCTTTTCTAAATCAACTTGTTTCTGATATCCAATGGAATAAATCAAAACAACAATGCACAGGTGCTGTTCTAGTTGACAGTCCAACGCACTAACCATCATGCCACGGGCACTGCAAAACGTTGCAGTTAGTACAGATTAATCTCAAACCCTCCATAGCAGTTTTTCATCAACTGGACAGCTACGGGGAGACATCCAAGACACATGGTTTGTTCGAGGACTCAAGACTATTGGGTACAACACACTGTATTAAATCAGAAAAGGTGAACCTACATCTTAAATATTAATGAAAAGAAGTATAACTATATTTTCACTAGCTAGGCTGAAAACATCAGGGGAACATCATAGTAGAACCGTAGTCTATGTTAAGATTATGGAAAGATCACTTCTCAAAATTATATAACGGCGATGACTAACCGAATTCCGTTGTAAGGGAGATAGAACCATTCAACCTTGCCGACGCAGATCAACTATGCCGCCTATCCGACTTCTACGAAGTGAAGATAGCTTTATCTTAACTTAAGTCAAACAAAGTTGCTGGAGCTGACGGCATCGCTGCCGAACTATTCAAAGCAGCATGCACCAACACATCTGCAAAATATGGTCGGAAGAAAGCATGCCCGATGAGTGGAATCTCAGCATAGTGTGCTCGATACATAAGAAAGGAGACCCTCTAAACTGCGCCAACTACACAGGCATCAGTCCCCTTAACATTGCATATAAGATCCTCTCGGTCGTATTATGTGAACGTCTGAAGCTGTTCGTCAACAACCTGATAGGTCCTCATCAGTGTGGCTTCAGACCACTATCGACCAAATATTCACACTGCGGCAAATCTTGGAAAAAACCCAGGAGCTTCAAATCGATACCCAACATCTCTTTGTCGATTTTAAAGCCGCGTAAGACACCATCTAGGAAATAGCTCTATAGAGCAATGTTTAGTTTTGGCATCCATGTCAAACTTATGCGTTTGTGCAGAACGATGATGTAATCACCGATGCATTGGATGTCAAAAAAGGTATTAGACAAGGCGATGCACTGTCATGCGACTTCTTCAACATCCTTCTGGAAAGAATTGTGCAAAACTCAACCGTCAACACTAGAGGCACAATCTTCCAAAGGTCCATAGGTCCATACAATTACTCGGATACGCAGATGATATTGACATAATTGGAAGATCAAAGCGTGATGTCAGTGGAGCGTTTTTGAGCATTGCGATGGAAACGAAGAAGATGGGTTTAGTGGTAAATGAGGGCAAGACCCAGTATATGCTGTCATCAAAAAAGGACATTGAACAACGACGTCTTGGACAAAACGTTACCATGGACAGATATAACTTTGATTAGTTAAGGACTCTGTCTACCTAGGCACCGCTATAATCACAGACAACGACAACAGCGCTGTTTCAAATCAAAAATAACTCTTTCAAAGCGCTGCTTCTTTGGACTTAGAAGGCAATTGAGAAGTAAAGTCCTCTCTCGAGCATCTAAAATCACCATCTATAAGACACTCATCATCCCGGTCTTCATTTATGGCGCTGAGGATTGAACCCTGTCAAAGAAAGATGAGAGCGTCTTAGGATGCTTCGAGGGAAAAATTCTTCGGGTGATTTTCAGTCCCGTATGCATAGATGAAGAATGGAGGAGAAGATATAACGACGAACTGTACGGGCTGTACAGCGACACTGACCTAGTTAGCAGAATCAAAGTCCAACGGCTTACATGGCTAGGTCATGAAGAGCTAGTGGACATCAACGCTCTAGTCCTTAAGGTCTTCAAATCCAATCCCGATTGACGGCACAGTTGAGGAAGACCGCGACTCAGGAGGGAGAGGACCTCAACCAACTTGGCGTGCGAAACTGGAGACAGCTAACTAGGGACCGAGCTGGCTGGAGACGCATGTTGGTTGAGGCCCAGTTCCAACCCGGACTGTATCGCCACCTTAAGTAAGTTAGTAATTATTCAGTCCTTCCTTCAACGCTTGTGAACTCGATAATAAAATCAATGGCCTTAGCTTAGCTATGAATAGATTTTTAAAAATTGCTTTACCACTTTACTAATAAGAATAAGGAAACCAAAATGGTGGGCCTCAGAGCTTAAATCGCTCTGAAAAGAATGTAGGAAGTTTTCTAACCGAGCCAAAGCCACAAGAATAAATTCTTGTAAAGAATCCTCCAAGTGCTTATAAGAAGGTCCTGGACAGTTTTAAGTTCACAACTGGATACTGACTTTACTGGTAGCTCTCTAACGGCAACTTGTAACAACCAAATTGGTTCAAGTTCCAGTCCTATTTTGAGCAACTACAAAATTGCACATGTTAACATTTTCTACTTTAGAGGTACCTTACTAAAGTTATCAGGCGACGCTAAGTATCTGGATTAGGAACATAATACACATGAAGGAGTCAAAACATCTACTGTACCCCACTTCTGTTGCAACAAATGGGGCTAACAACCCCCTGAATTCTTTTATAACAATCACAATTATATATTAATATATTCTGCCCTTCACATTTCGTAAGGGACTTAAAGTGGTTTCATTGAGCTTAGAAGAAAGCCTTAAGATTCATGTGGTATTACAATAGGCCATTAAACTGTCCTAAGTGTGTCCTACTCCATCACGGACAGCTACTTTAAGCTTACCTAACCTAACCTAGTGTCTTCTGCAAGTATACCCACTATTTTGTCCAAAATCCCTGAAAAATGCTTTGGTTCTAAAAATTTAAATTTATAACTTCAAAAAATTACCCTTTATGTATGATTTAAACATATTTCTTTAAATACCATAAAAATTATGCACAGGTATATTTATTAGAAGCAATAATAATAAGGGACGCATCTATTCGTCTTAATTAAATTATTTTAAAACACCAACTTGAACCTGAAACATTTAAGTGAAAAGCTCTCCAAAATACTTGAAACATAGTCGGTTGGGCGGGTAGTTGTGGGGGAAGGTAGGTTAGGTAATATCAAATGCCCCAAAATACAGAGAAAAATTAATTAACATAGCTGTTCATAACCCAAAGTCGCTTAATTGCAGTGTATTTCATTTTCGATGTCACACAGCTACACCTAATTGTAATGGCCACACAATAAAGACCTAACTAACAGTCACACCATATTATTAGGTCGGTTTCTCGCTATTCTGTAGTGTTGACGATTGAACTTGGACTAGACGCTTGTCGTTGGTCGGGCTCGGGATCAGGACGGGGTGAAATCGGGAATGTGACCCGTAATGAAAGGAAGGAAGTCTTCTGCACAAAAGACAACCACAGCAAAGACCAGGAACACTGAACAGCAACACCAGGACCAGAGAGATGCTGCTTAAATTTATTTGGATGTTCTATATATCGAGGCTATATATATAGATACCTACAGTTGTAGATACATAGCTTTTTTTGGCACAAAGCCAAGAGCCAACTTCAACGGTCCAGTTGTTCCAATTCCGTTTTCGAGCTGTGTTAAAATGTTTAACTTTTGATGCAATTAGCAAAGTGGTGATACAAGTTAAAGCGTTAACACAATTCGTCCAAATGATTTCGGAAAGAGAGGTGGGGGCTTGAGTGTTGATATTTCTCTGGCTATAGCCAGTTGAAGGTGGGTGTTAAGATAAAGGTAGATTTGTGCGAATATGTGTGTTGTTGTAGCCTCATATAGCATTCAAACTCTAATGGTTCCGGGTCAATGTGAAAACAATTTTTAATCTTTTTTTATGGGCAGCTTCTTGGAACTATAGAGTCCATTCCTATGTGAATGGGAACGTTTACAAATGTCTACCTAATTGATTTTAAGGTAAAAGCACAATTTAAAACTGTTTGTTATTTCATGAAAGTATTCTAAAACCTGTATCCTAAACATCTGGAATAAAAGGAGATGATATCGAAAGCAACAGTATTGGTTATTTATTTCCAGGAGACAACTTCTCTTTAAATTTAAAGAAACCTAAAAAGGACTTCCAATGATAAAATAGTTATAGAATTTCTTTAAACAAAAAGAAATCATTAAATATGCTAATCCTGGGAGAGCAAAGCAATCACAAAAATAAATTAAGAAATATTGTTCTTTATAATTAGACCCCAGATACAATTTAAAGTTTGTTTATCATACTTCTGACACCTATGTAGGTACGAGTACATATACTAACGAGTATAGAGTGAGCTTGAGCTTTTGTTATCCTGTACCTTCTAAACTAACTCAGTGTGGATGCAATTGTCTCACCACTTATCACTCAGACAAAAGAGAAAACTGACACAAGTTCTAGGACGATGATGATGACGATGATGCTGATTCTGATGCTGGATGTTGATGATGACGATGACGACAACGACGAGGACGAGGACGACAAAGAACACAAACAGATTGTTGGAGTTTTTGGTTTTCTATCCTTGAACACATTATATAAGTATACATATTCTACTATAGGACCTACCTAACTACTACTGGTACTATGGAGACTGATGACTGGACGTAGTAGAGTATAGTTGTTTGCCTTTCATTTGTCTCTCAGAACTCATTCAGTTTACTTATTTTATTTAGGTATATAAACTTACTCATGTCATATTCCTTTAGAGAAGTGTCCTTTTGTGTTGGGTCGTAGAAGTTAATGGGTGCACAAGACATGTTATGCACTCAAAATATATATCAAATAAAATTTCCATAAAACTTGTCACTGACAAAAGCGAAGAGAAAAAGACTTGCCTTTATATAAATATCTATAACCATGCTCGATTTCTGGCTTGGTCTGATATTAAAGAACCTATCTAGGTCCTACGTTTGGGTACTTTGTCTCGAAAATTAAATACAAAAATTCATTCAAGAAAAGCACAAGACACATTCAATTGTTGTTGGCAAGACAAATGCATTTTAAAACAAGGTAACTTGATGTTATCCGTCCTGTAAATGGAAAGGCTTATGTAATGTACCTACAAAGAATTTTACATTTCAGTGCTTCTGACTTGAAATATGTTAGGAGTTGCATATTATGTTAAAGCTTTTGTTGGAATATGAGTAGGCACGTGTTTTAAATTTTAACATTTAGTTAATTTTCTTTAAAGCTTTGTTTCGCTAAAATTATGTCTTAAAGATCATGGGGCTTCTGCAATATCATTTCGGAATAGATAGTAAGTAGGGCAGGCGTTTAAAAAAAGAAGGCACTATACAGATATATATGGGTCTTAGGTAATGTAAAAATATTAAATTTTTCTGTCAAGTCAACACGACTAACTTGGGAAGCACTTTTTCATGACAAGAATAACTCTTAAAGGATTTGTGAACTATAAAATTTTAATAGCACACATGTAATTGAAGATTCACACTTCAAATGACCTATAATTTGTTAAGTCTGGGTTTTCTGTACAAAGAACGCTTCATACTCTACGAATTTTTCACGGTCCAGGTTAGGTTAGGTTAACTGTGGACTCTTTTTTAAAAACTCTAGAATAGTCCACAACTGTCGATAGCCTTTAATGAAGATGACAGAGATGGCCTGGGTGCCAGGCCATAGAGACATGCCTCTAATACCATGCGTCTCCCCCCCAGCTTGGTCACTAGATAGCTGTCTCCAGTTTTGTTTTTGGTTGAGGTCCATTCCCACCTACGTGCGCCATTTGAGTCACGGTCTTCCTCTGCTGTGCTCTACTGCCCTTCCAGCCTGGATCGCTCTACATTAACCACCTAAGCCTTTGGACTTTTATTCTTATAACCAGGTCAGTGCCGCTGAACAGTCTGTACAGTTCGTCGTTGTATCTTCTCCTTCACTCTCCACTCCTTCACTATGCACACGGATCGTTAGAAGCTCTCATCTTCGTTCGACAGTGTCCAGGCCACATCACCTTAAAAAAACAACTGGGATGATGAGTGTCCTATAGATCAAAATTTTAGATTCTCGAGAGAGGACTATACTATACTATACTACTCAATTGCCTTCTTAGTCCATAAAAGCAGAAATTTGCAAATAGTTATTTTTCGTTTGATTTCAACGCTGGTGAAGTTTTATGAATTTATAGAATTTGTGATGGCAACTTGGCCTTGCCTTCATTGACCATTAAATCCATCTTCTCCACCAACCATCCTTTACAGATGAGTTGGTTCATTATCCCCACTAAGTCATCGCCTGCTGCTTTGAATTTGAATATGTCCTCAGCGATGCCGTAAGCTCCTACAGCTTTGTTTTATAGAAAACCAACATTAGGTAGTATAACATAACCAAAAGTGGGCCAAATGGCAGACACTATTTAATAGGAAAGCATGCCATGGCTAGGCGTATTTTCAAATTATTATAAAATAGTAATTAATAATAATTATTTCATGATCTTTAACTGGTCACTATGCTTTCTCGAAAGTGACGTTGATGCCAATGCTGATATGATAAAAAGTTTGATTCCAATGGGAATGAGAACTTTAATCTTTCATCCCGAATAGGGTAAAAAGCATCAGACCTAAGGAAAACGCATGGTTCGATGCAAGCTGTAAAGACGTTTTAGGGTCAAGAAGGTAAAATTCCGTTGTTTTAAAGATAACCCAATTGAGGAAAACCGGAATAAGTTCAAGTAAGCCATGAAGGACTGCAACGCCCTTGTTCAGGGCAGTCAACATTTTTGTTCATTCGTAAAAAACATGAGGAATTCTTACTTTAAATCGGTTCACACGCTCATTGTTAATGATACTCCATTTGTTAGCTATCTTGAGAAAGATAATCTTTTTGCTTGGCAGTTTGCCGCTAATTCAACGCTGCAAGAGATCGTTATGACTTCGCCTGTCATTGAGCGCGTTAATGATTTTATGGGTCCAATCTTTTTTCGCACTCGTACTGTGGCGAGAGCCCTAAAAAATATCAACATACATACATAAATCCGCTGGTCCGGATGGTATCCCCGCTATTGTTGTGAAGAGGTGTTCTTCAACGCTGACAAAACCGCTGCGTAAGCTTTTTCATCTGTCCGAACAGATGGAAAACAACATTTGTCCACTATATTCCCAAAAAAGATTATTGCACTTGATAAAAAGCTTTCAATAGGGTTTGGCTTAGGCCCTCTTATCGAAAATGAGTGCTTTCGGTTTCCACGGATCCCTGCTTCATTGGATTAGTAATTACTTTTCGGATCGTTCAATTCAAGTAGTATTGGATGGATTCAAGTCTGAAAACCAAAAAATAAATGTTGGTGTGTCCCAGGGCTCTGTTCTATCTCCAACACTCTTTCTCATTAATGATCTCTTGTATGCAAGTTCTTATCCAATACATTGTTTTGCTAAAGATAGTGCTTTTAGCTTTTCATATTCGTTTTCAGACTCACATCCATATTCTTCGGATATCGAACTGCAATGAGAAAATATGATAAGCTCATTAAATTCAGACCTAAACAGCATTGTACAATGAGGAATAAAAAACTGCGTGGAATTTACTGCTACGAAAACCCAATGCTGTCTTGTATCGTTAAAGCGAGATATACCCCCCTTGCCATTATCAATAGATGGCACTTGCATCGAGAAGACTGAAAATCTCGATGTTCTCGGTATGTGTATCACCAACCACATTTGTGGAACGATCACATACGCGAAGTCGCAAAAAATGCCGCAAGATGTTTGGTTTTGTAAAGCCATGCCAGAAGTGTTTCTCCCCCTCTGATGTTGTTGTTATCTACAAAACTTATATACGTCCAAAGATTAATTACAACTCTCATCTCTGGGCTGGTGCTCCTGCAACTTACTTAAATCTCTTGGACAGCATTGAACGTAGAGCATTTAAATTAATTGCCGATAACACCATCATTTGATCATTTACGTCGCTTGAATATCGTCGTAAAGTTTCTTCTTTTACTCTTCTTTACCGATATTTTAACGGTTTATGCTCAAGAAAAATAGCCTGTTTTATTCCTCCCCTTAAACAGTTCAACCCAAATACTCACACTTCTATAGGAATGCTCATCAGTATACCCTCGATCCCAACTTCGATCGTACTGTCAAGTAAAGAGATTCGGTCTTTAGCCGTACTACGCCAATGTGGAATGCCTAACCACACTCTGTTTTTGCCAGCCATTGCAATATTCAGGACTTCAAAAGCAATGTACACCGACAGCTCCTTCCAACCTCTCTCTCCTGGATAGTAGTATCCCTTTAAGTGTGCACTTATTATAAAAAAATGACTTTTGAACGAGGAAGAGGAGGAAAAAATTCCTTAGCTTGGTTTAATTGAGCCAAGGTGAAAGATTCATGTTCTATTAAAAGGGTGTAAAAACTGGCCTGAGATTGTCCATATATATCTTGGACAGCCACTTCAACCTAGCCTTTATTATTTTACTAGATTCGTATGCACAATTCCCTATAAAAATTGCAATAGCCCAAACGTCTATAGGAATGCTCATCAGAAAGCTCAATTTTGGACGTAATGTCAAGTACAGATAATCTTTTTAAAACTGCACATCATGAATGCGCAATTCAAACAACTACTTCACATATTACATACGTTTTTTAAACCAAAGCATGCATAAGTTGTAACCCTTTTATGTCTTTAGTTGAAAATATATTTTGCTTTAGATGTTTAAATTTTAATTAAAAACTTCCCTAAAAAAAGCTACAACATGACTCGAGACTGATTCTTATATTTGTTTTTTATATTGTTTAAATAACCAATATCCATCCAATCTGGATCAAAAGTTATTAAAGCCATTGGCAAATACGACAAAAACAAGAACAAAATAAAACTCTTTAATTTTTCCATCTAGATTCGTTGCCACTATAGTTTAAAATTTCCCTCTAAACTTTTCTATAAGTATAGGTTAGGTATACTCGTACCTATACGCAATCAAGGCAAAATCAAGTCAATTGTTTTCAAAAATTTACATTTTTCGTCGGCACACTTTGCAGGCGTAGAAAACTTTTACGCTCCATAACTTAGTCCTTTTTACCTTATTGCTATTAAGTAGTCAAATTTTTGTTTTATTTTCAATTCCCATCAAGCTTTCAAAAACAAACAACGCAACGAGCAACAACGAGAGCTAGAGTAAGGAACGTAGAAGAAAAACCTAAACTAAAATCTGATTTCCATTTTCCGCAGTTGTCGCAAATTCAACAACAAAACAAAATCTACGATTTATGCTAAGGGTACGGCGCGCGCAGTGCGGCAACATAGTGAAGAAGTTTTCCGAACCAATCTGCTCTGGAAAAACACATACCCTAACTCAAGGGCCCCTTTGCCTTTCTATCCCTTTCTTTATTCCTTAAATCGCTAATTTAAACAGTACTTCAATTCTAAACAGCAACTACTCTTTAGTGTTGTTCCTTTGAGCAAACAGAAAGCAATTAAACGGCAATCAATTAGAAATTTTATGACAAAACTTTCTTCAATAATCTGCGCTATAGCAAGCAATAGAATGGCAATATGTTTGTGTGTGTGCTTAGGGGAATTTTTGAAAATGGAGGTCTGATTTTAATCCTTTGCCATCGTGACCATTCGCTGCCGGAAGGAACTTATTTTTTTTTTGTTGATGTTGTTCTCCTTGAAAAGAGCCCACGCAGAAACTAAGATAAAATGCAAACAGGGTGCTGTCAGAAGAATAAGGCAAATTTTAAAAAGTTGTTTTTAAATATTTATAATATAACGTTAGCAAGGTATGTAATATACAGTTATACACTCCTCGTCAACTAACTACGCACAAACTGTTTTGATGATACTTTATACCTAACGTTGATAGCTCTTGTACCATCTGGAAATATGGTAGGAGTGTTTACTTATATTGGAAAAATATTCACATTCCGGCAGATCCTGGCAAGTACCCTAGGATATCAAATCGATACCCACCATCTCTTCATAGATTTCAAGGCCGCATATTACAGTATACAAAGCAGAGCTCCCACGTCAACACTAGAGGCATTTTCATTCAAAAGTCCGTCGAATTGCTTTCACATGCTGATTACTCTGACACAATCGTAAGAGATCATCGTGATGTCAATGGGGGTTTTGTGAGCGGATTAAAGCACCTTGGGTCGTTTCTAGATACAAGTTCTTACCTTAATAAATTATCCCGTAGGCATAGAAGGATAGTGGAGGAGAAGATTGAACGACGAGCTTTACGGGCTGCATAGCGATTTGGAGTTAGCCGGAAGGTCTTTCCTGAGATGGCTGGGTCACGTAGAGCGCATGAAAACCAATGCTCCGGCCCGGAAAGTCTTGGAATCCACACCCACAGGACAGCGCAGTAGAGGAAGATCGCGGATCAGTTGGCGCGCAAAAGTGGAAAGTGGCCTCACCCAACTTGGAGAGCGAAACTGGAGACATCTAGCTAGGGACCGAGCTAGATGGAGAAGTTTGTTGGGCGAGGCCGTAGTTCACACTGGACTGTAGCGCCACCTTAAGTAAGTAAGTACGTATATATCTAATTCAAAAAACGAAATTCGGCTAATAATAACTATTCCCATAACTACAGGCTTATGTAAATAAAATTGACACCTTTGGTAGAAGCCAACAATTAGTGGCTGTAAAAATCTTAACGCAATCTCTAACCTGATGCTGTATAAAATTATTAATCTGGAACCAATTAACAGGTGCTCCAGAGAAAAATCTAACGTCGACAACATTTGTGAGAAGGGATAATTTCGGGATCCGAAAGAGATAAAAGGAAGAGTTATAATAGAGAGCTTATCAGACTCCAATGGGCTAAGTACATAGCACACATGAGCGCAAAAGACCGTCTAGAAATGCAATTGGTTACAATTAATGGTTCAAGTGATTTTCATCCCAAAAGTGTGTAGGCGTGGTTAAGAATAAGCGAAAGATTTTCGGTCAATTAGCTTGACCTCTTTTCCTCTAAAACACTGGGATACCCATATCAGGATATTCTGGAAAAATGTCCACTAGAAGAATCTTAGCACCCATATCTCAAATGCAAGTAAACTGAGACGGCTTAAGGTAATGTTCACCATTGAGAGGACAATTCATTATAAAGAATTTACTGGTATTGGAGAAGTTCCTCACCGTGATTAGCGAAATCACAATTCTAGATCTCAATCTGGAAAATAAAAATTTAAGGACGGGTAAAGAAGACCTGCACTGCCTTTTACGCCTGTATTAAAACCCCAGGTAAAAACTGGGGCATTCAATCGAAGGTAATTGTGTGGACGTACACAGCCGCTCTACGCCCTATTCTTGTGGATCGATTGTATGGTAGCCTGGGCCACACAGGGGACCCTCGATCCTACCTAACAGATGTCTTTAATGTTATTCCGCACATCCTTTCAGTAAACCTACACATTAAAGATTTTGTATGGTGCAGCACTCTAAGGCTTAAGGATTTAAATTGTTGGGTTTCCAGTATCTAATTGCATGACAACACTAACGAGCTTTTTCCAGCTGAAATTTTGCGACAGACACCGAGCCTTGAACCTAAGTATCTTTACTGATGGTTAATCCTGTGCGAGTTCTTAAATGTGGCTGTCCTTTCGGCTACCTGATTGTGCCAGTGTATTTCAACCTCTGCGTTACCTTCATTGGGTTGCAGGTTATACTTACTTACTAAGTCCTCAGACCTGTTAAGTCCGTTGGGAACCCCTTAAGTGGAATATGGTCTCTACTATGTTTCAGCTCCCTCCAACTCTTGACTAGTGACGCTGATTCCGCCCTTGACTGTCCTTCGCCATGTGCTTCTCGGTCGTCCAGTTCTTCATTTTTCTTATGTGAGTGGATTCCACTGCATTGCTTGGCCTGCAATGCAGTCGTTACTTTTTCGAAGCGTATCTATTGCCACTTACGTCTTTGTATCATAGATTCTATAGGTTCCTGACCTGTCATTCTATGGATGTTCTATGGATGGCTGAAGTAACCTTCCAAGTGCTTCTCCCATAAAGAAGCACAGATTCGACATTTGTGCGAAACAGTCGTAGCTTTGTCCTTAAGCCGATAGAGTTATTTATCTTAATTTTTGACAGCATACCGAATGCCGCTGTTGCTTTGCCGATGCGGCAGATGACGTCTTGTTCGGTTCCGCCCTCGATGGAAACGATACGGTATTGAAAGCTCTTCACTTTTTCAACTGGTCGTTGCGAGAAAACATTTATTTGCAAGGATTGTCAGGTTCCGAGGCTGATCATTTTTGTTTTGCCGGAATTAATTTTCAGTCCCAAAACTTCTGCTTCCCTCTCAGATCCATGATCCTATGAGAGAGTAATCAAACATCGCCCGCGTAAATGATTTAAATAGGATGTCAAAGTCCATTGGATCCCTCCGCTCATCACCAACAAAAACAATATTGGCGACAGAATACAGCCCTGCCTGACTCCGCTTAGGATTTCAAAATCATCCATCATCATTTACTGCTTTAATAAAAGCAATTAGTTTTTTTTCTGGGATGCCTATCCTTCGCAAAGCTAACTCCCTCTTAACGCTATCAAAGGCCTTCTCAAAGTCGATGAACAGTAGGTGTAGTCGTGATCGATATTCATAGCTGAGGGGTAAAATGGTCTCAATTTTTCTAACAGAATCCAACCCCAGGTGAAATAGTCTAGCAGACTGTACCATATCCAGGAAGATTTGCCTTAAGTATAACAAAAAGCGTTCTATCGAACTTTCATGCCTGATATGGACAGGGCCACTGCAATATGTATCAGAAATTGGCCGATAGGAGAGCATGTAGTAAAGCTGGTTATCGATCACAATGCTTGCTGCCGTAGCTGCGGAGACCAACATGAAACGGAAAGGCATTCCTTTAAGATCTTGATGAACTTTCCGAAATGAAAATCAAAGACCTGGGGTGGATTCGGCTAAGATGATTAAATGATAGTCAAAATAATGAAATTTGATCTATGAAATTCCAATTGATTGCTGAAAATCTGTGACAACAAAAATGTAATAGTCATTTCCCTACAAATATGTCGTTTGTTATCCAGAACACCCTGTTCCGATTTAAAAAAAAAAATATCCAATCAAGCTGGTAACTCTTGGAATCTAGGAATGTAGCTGCTATACCTTAGAAGTACTCTTTCTCGTACCAGCTTATAGCTATCTGTATACCAAATTGCTGCTGATTTGAAAATAAAATTAATCGAAACGAAAAGAAAGGAACAAGTTTTTTCTTTTGACAAATTTAACAGGTTATCGTTTGAAAGAAATATTCGAAGCATAAGCTAAAACTAAGACGCAGAAAGACAGACTCGATCAATTCTCTATTTCCATCTCGACGTTTCGTTTGGTTTCGATTTTTCTTTTTTAAATAATGACTGAGCTTCCAATGCAGTGCCAATATAATTTACCATCAACATTTTTGTATTTATCCTTGTTGCTGCTTCTGATGCTGGTGGATGTCCATTTATCCTGATGATGATGGAAAAAAGGTATCAACTCATCTGCAAAAAGGTTATATCGGGGTACATTCTTTTTGTTTTAATGTTTTGCTAACAACAACACAACAAGAGTGTTGTTCGGACGGAAACTGAAAACGGAAACAGGAAACGTAAAATGGTGATCCAATCTCGGAGATGAACCAAACCAGTGTTCTCAAAGTTGTGACAGTAAATTTACATATTTCTTATTTTTGTCTTCTTTTATTTTTGTTGTTGGAATGAAGTTTTAATTCGCCCAGTTTTTTTATTTTGGTGACCAGGAATAAAAAAAAATTCAGCAGCTTTGGTCTTTAGCTTGAAAAGTTTCCTTCCATATTGTGTCCTAGGGCAGACGATACACAAAGTGCATTTTAGAAATGAGGGTAGGTAATTTTCAACAAAATAAAAAAAGTTTGTTAAGAACTTTTTTGCATTCATAATTAATTTATAATTTCCTTCTTCTTTCTCCTTCGGCTTGAATGAAGAACCTGCATGGATTTTTGGAAAAGTAATTACAAAATATGCGGGAGAAATGTACAGTACAATGTTCAACATAATGATGTGATGGATATTATGTACAGGGTTAAGGGTTTTTCTAATTAGATTGAAAGCTATCAAGATAGTTGGCTTCTTCTTAAAAGTTGTTTTAGCAAAATTTAAATTTCTGGTTTTCACATCCAGGTTTAATATTAATTTCAGAAACTCAAAGTTTTATACAGGCAAAAAGCAAAAATATTCAATAACTAAGCCACAAGATTAGTTTATTTTTATATGTATGGGTGTTATTGATAATTATCAATAATATTAAAAATTATCAAACTATTGAAGACTACCCCAGTTTCATATCATGTGTTTTGATTAAATATAGTTCAAAAATAGTAACTCAGAATTTGAATATTTTACTAAGGTTTGTAAAGTTTATTTTATGAGTCATTTAGAAAATATTTTAGAATTGCATACAAATGTTTCAATGAAAGAAACAGAACAAGTAATTCTACAGGCAAAGAATTTTAAAGACACTGTAAGAGTACCTGTTTTAAATTTACTTTAATTCAATAATACTTTTTATTTTTTTTATATAAATAAGCTAAGTTTGTTTAATTTTAAGATTTATGCAAAACTTGAGAGATTTAATTTAAATAAACTAATATTTTTTAAGATTGGTCTTTAATTCTGACAAGGCCATAACAATACCAAAAATACTGTTTTTCGTCAGCTTTATCTGAAGAACCATTGAAGATATTGACGAGATACTCGTATCAATTAATTTCGTTTTAAAAATAATAACATTAAAACATGCAGAGAGGACTTTCAACAGAATTGTTGAAAGTCTACTGAGTTATAAAAAAAAAAAAACAGGTTGTTAAATTCACATTCTGTCTGTTGATTTTTCTGGCTTCAAACTCCATCAAAATTATCATGATAATAATTATTTGAGATAAGCAATTTTAAGTCAATAGCCGTGTTTTTTGGCACAGATATCCTTATCGGAAGTTAGAGCTTCCATGTATTACAAATACGAGTGGCTGCGAATAATATATTGACATTTTTTCATGTATCGATACTCCGTCGGAGACAAATTGAATTTATTAGGTTGGTAACTCGGATTATCGGATAACTCAAAGAGTCTAGAAGGCTTTGTTCGCAGAGTGCAACACTTTAAGTGCGTTCTTTTATTTAAGTTTATTAACTACCCATATGAAGTAATTAGAATCGTTCCGAATTGTCGAATTGAAAATTTTGACATTTCTTGACGTTTCAAGGTCTCTAGAGTCGAAATAAAAGATTTTTAGAGAGTTGTTTGTGAGTGCGTTTGTACGTACGTTCGGGAAGTTTTTTTTTCGTCGTCCATAGCTCAAGAACAAGTAGAGATATCGACTTCAAACAAATTTTATTATACAGATAACAATGCAGAAAGATGCAAAAGGAAAATTGCGTGGATGTTTTTTTTACCATAGCAATTTAAAAAAATGTGAAAATTTTGGTTAACCCTAAATATCACAATAACTCTAGGGACTTAAATTAGATTTTATAATGTATATTGCAACGCGATACTAACAACTATATTTTTGGAAAAAAATCCAACTTTTTTCAAATAAAAAAAAAAAACTGATAAAAATATTTGTCACTTCGAAAATTTTATCTAAAGAAATGATTTTATATCCAAAATAATTGTTGCAACGAAAACTAACGTTTTTGACATTTGCACAAATTTTAAGAAAAATCGAACAGGCAGTTTTTTTTACAAAAAAAAAAAAAAACCTAAAAAACATTACTCAAAGTTGGTAAAAATTGAATTTCGACTCAAATATCTATCAAAAGATATTTATCTTTGCAAACTTTTGAGATTCTTACTTCCAATTCATTTTTTCTTATAAAAAATATTGTTCTCAACATCCAGTAAAATTTTGAAAAAAATCGAATTGACAGTTTTTTTACAAAAAAATAAAAAACTTTAAAGAAAATTTAACAAAAGTTGGTAAAAACTGATTTTTGACTCAAATATCTTTTCAAAAAATTTAAATTATGGCTTTCACCTAATTTTTACTAATAAGAAATATTGTTTTCAACATTTTGAAAAACTCGAATTTACAGTTTTTTTACAAAAAAAAAAAAAAATGGTAAAAATTGATTTTCGACTCAAATATCTCTTACGTGACTCAAATATTTTGGCTTTAAACTACTTTTATCGCTTAAGATGTATTGTTGTCAACACTCTATAAAATTTTGAGAAACATCTAATTAACGGTTTACTTACAAAATATGAAACTCCAAAAAAAAAAAAATACTAAAACTTGGTGAAAATTTACTTTCGACTTAAATAGCTTTTCAAAAATTAAAAATATTGGCTTGAAACTTATTTTATTTCACAGAAAATATTGTTTTCGATATTCAGTAATTTTTATATAAAAACCCAACAGTCCATTTTTTTCATAAAAAATAAAATCTGCAAAAAATAGTACGCAAATTTGGTAAAAATTGATACAAGTCGACAGACAGGATGGGAAGTTATCAGTGTGGGTCGCATCCCAGCCCCTTTTTTTTTATTATCTGACAGCTATACAAGTCTACCAAGTTAAAAATATAATAAAACAGCTGCCGATTTTTTTGGGAAATCGAATTGAACTGCACTTGAGTCAAAAACTGTTTCTAATCACTTATGCGATTTGTTGTGTTTTTTAGTTTTGTATTTAAAAAAAAAAAAGTTGGCAGTTGAATTTTTCTAAAAGATGAACTTGAAACTACCAACAATATTTTACGTTTGGTGTAATTTCGAAATCTATTTTTCTTAACGAAATCTCAAGTCAAAAATCAATTTCTACCAATTTTAGTACCATTTTTTCACATTTATATTTCTTATATGTTTAAATAAATACAGTTTGGATTCTTCTAGGAACATAAGGCACAGAATGAAATCATTTTGAAGTCAATACCTTCATTTATTCACGAGTTATTAAAAATCGATTATCAATGTTTACCTATTCTACGCCAATTTTTTTTCTTATAGATTTTAATAATCGGGTTGGTATGACGTCACTGTATATAATATGAAATTTAATTCAAGTCGCTAGCGTTAGTGGTTTTGATATATTTTATGTACATTTTTTATGAAACTTCTTCCTACATCTTTCTGCATTGTTATCTGTATCACAAATATTTATTTAAAGTCTATATCTGTACTGATTCTTGAGATATAGAGAACGAACAAAGCTTTTCGCACGCACAGACATCTCTCTACAAATCTTTTATTAAGATTCAGGGACTTAGAAACGTCACATTTCCAATTCGACAAATCGGACCTAAATATAAAACAATAACTTCCAATGGAAAATTAAATGTTAAGTTAAGTTAAATAAAAATAAAGTGTATATTAGGTTGAATCTTAGAAACCTGACGTGATATACATTGATTGATTTTAGAAATAGACCTATAATAAAGCTAAGAAAAAGTATAATTTGCTAGCTGAGTAACCTTGTCCAATATTGTTATTTGGAACTTCTGGTAATCTAAAGTTACCTATCAAGTGATTAGGATAAACCAACCGCCAGCTGAAAGCAACCGAATAGATGAAGCAAACATTTGCTTTAATAATCTTCTTTCCAAAAAGAAATTAATTTCGTCTAGCCTGCAATTAACCTTAACAACAAAAAAATAAAAACAATATTTTATTTAATTTTCAATTTATTTGTTTGCAGGTGCCGCTGGTGTTGTTGCTGCTGTTGAAGACGTTGTAGAGGGTGTTGTTGTTGATGTCGTGGTACTTGTAGTGCTTGTTGTACTACTGCAAAGTGGTGATCCCCATCTGCAGAGTTTATCTTGCATAAAAGGTTTTTTAAAGAAATGCAAAAATAATCCCTCAGATGGCGATGGTTGTAAGATCAAAAGTCCAATAAGAAAAAAAAGAAATACTTTTGAAAAAGCCATTATGATGGAACTGAACTTTAGAATGGAATTGAATGATTTTTCCAAAACTGTACGCTTTTTTATACCAAAAACTGTTAATGGAAATGTTTGTGCTTGGTTTAATAAAATGCTTAATTAAATTAGAAGGTTAGCAAACTAATCAAGTTTTAATTTTACAACTCTTCGTATTTTTCTTAATTGAATTCAATTGTTCTCGTAGACCACATATTGTGTGTACTTGGATATTACGAATAGATTCATTTTGTCTTCAACTATTATCTTAAATGATGCTTGATTAAGTGAAATTGTTTTGAGTTTTTGGGATTTTCCACCATGAAAAAGGTTATATATTAGTATTAGGTTCTCATTGAATGTTTGATTTGGTTGTAACTCTCAACTGAGCAAAATAAAAAAAAATAAATATATTGGGTGGCGCAATCGTCAATTCAGAAATACGGCCTAGTGACTTACAACTCTCAAGCATCCCTGTGTGCGGATACTGTTGTCAGGGATTTTAGGGACCTATAGTCTATATGCCGAAACCGAACGGCAAATTTGAGAAATCACGTTTTATGACAAGAATTACTCTTGGAGAATTTGTCAATTCCTCGCAAGAGACAGTATCAGTGAAAAAAAACTTTACATGGCATAGGCAGTGATCGAACCCAAGACCTTCATTATTCATTTATATTCATTAATTCTTAAATGTATCTTAAAGCTAGACCAAACTTCATAAGACTAGTCTAATTAACAATAACTTACTGGTCCCAAACGGACACTTTAAGTTAAAATATAACACTTAATACTAATGCCTTTCGGCCCTGAGATCTTTTTTCCCTTAATTCATATTATTTATTTTTGTTTATTAGACAAATTCAAAAAAAAACTAATTTCAATATTTTTTTTTTTATTTTTATTTAAAAACAACTTAAAATTAGGGCCTTAAAATAAAACTTAAAACTAACTTAAACTACCTATTCTACATATAAACAACTTAAAAATAGAACAACCACAGCAGAACATCTCAATATCTAACATTTTTTGTTTTTCATATTTTGTTGCCCTTTTTTTAATTTTTTGTCTTCATTATTTTTTGTGCCACCATTGCTATTTTACTTAAAACTAAACCCTTAAACTATAAAACAAGTATGTAAGCAGGCCAAGGTATCCCGACTAACCACTATCAAGTGCCGATTGAAGCCACCAAAACTGGTTGTCCTGCTTCACCCTATAAGTTCGGTCCCGTTCGGACACAGCCCTACTGATCCGAAGGAGCTCTGCTCCGCCTTGTGCCAAGACATCCCAATTATACAGGAGTCCTAACTACGTCATCCGATAGCGGAACTACCAATATATCCTGTATCAGACCGCATCTATCTAAAAGGAGGAATGCCTCTGGTGGAATGAAGCCGCTTAAGCGTGCACTTTCAAAATACTCGTCGTTCGGATAGAACGCCCCGAAAATTAAATTGTTGGTCGAAGACATAGCTCTTGCAATGTGACCTCGAACGAGTTTTATCACGAAATTGTTAATTCTGTTGATTCGAGCCCCATTGTATAGGACCTTGTTAGAATAGTAATGCACATAAGAAAATTCGGCTGTGCGATTTAAGCCGGTACATCGTCGTAAACACTGCCGCTCGAACACCCGAAACTTCTCCACCTGGGAAGGGGCTAAGTTTAACCACACAGGACAACCATAAACGATTATTGGCCGTATGAGGGCCATGTAGCAAATTACCTTCACTCTGGGGTCAAGCTGACTGCTAAAAAACTGTCGTTTCGTCAGAGCGAAGGCTCCTCTGGCCCTGGTCAGAGCGGCATTAATATGTTTGTCGAAATATAAATACTGATCTAACCAGATACCGAGGTATTTGACTACACTTTTCTAGCTAATTGTTGCTCGGGAAGATCAACGATGACCATCTTGCGCCAATTCTTGCACGTAACCCTCGAGGCCTTAGCCAACGGAGTCCGGAACAGAATTGTCTCTGACTTCTGGACATTTATTTTCAGTATCCAGTCGTCTCAATATCGCTGAATCTTGTCGAAATCACGCTGCAAGAGAATTCTAATAACCTCAACCTTTCGGGCCGTTCTGTACGCAATTAGATCGTTGGCGTACGCAATAGCCTTTGTAAGACTACCTATCAGATCGCTGGTGTAAATGATGAAGAGAATCAGCGAATTCACCGCTCTCTGTTGAAGACCATTTTTAATTGAGAATGTTGTGGTAGAAGTTACATTGCCAGTTTTGACAACAAACTTTCTACCGTTAAACATATTATAAAGTAAATGGTTTGCTTTTGCCAAGCCTGCTTAGTTTAAGGTAAAGACCCTCTAACCATACGGTGTCAAAGGCCTTTTCCAAATCAACCAGAACAGCACCTGTGCATTGTTGTTTTGATTTATTTCATTGGATATCAGAAGCGAGTCTAGACGCAGCATGAACCCGAACGTTTTATCCGGAATTATTTTGTTGTCTGCAGCCCACTTAGTCAGAGCCCTATTGATTATCTTTTCGAAAACTTTGCTGATGCTCGGAAGAAGACTTATCGACCGAAGATTTGAGGGGTTGGTGTTGTCCTTTCCCTTTTTCGGGAGAGGATGAACCACAGAGGTCTTCCAATGCACTGGATAATCATAATATGGATTATTCAGTGCATTATTGAAGAGTGTGGTGTAAATGTCAATTGCTGCCATCGGTAAATGTCTTAGTACAAGGTTGGATATACCATCGACACCTGCTGACTTTTTATTTTGTATTGAGTTTAAGATGAGCTGGAGCTCACCTTCGTCACTAACAAGGGACTTGGTCCCGTTTGCTCGGCGATTATGGCATTTGCCAAGGAGTCGTCATTGACCCGCATGAAACCGCTGTTCTCTGATCGCCATTGTGTCATATCATTTCGAAGGTAAAAGTGATTAAGTAGGGCTCTGTCTTCCAGGTCGTGGTTAGGGCGAATGTTAACATTCACCTTGTACACTTGCTGGAAAGCAGCTCCCACCGCCTCCACTTTTTTTTGGATCTTCGATTATGTAAAATTCATCGTTAAAGATGGCTTCTTCTGGATCTATTCCCGCTGTGCTGAGTACGTCCCTGTTCTCTTCAGTTTTTTGGAGTTCTAGACACAGAACAGTCCAACGCACTAACCATAATGCCACGGGTACTACTTAGTAAAATGAGTGGTTTTAATTAAATCAGGCTGTTATGAGACGCACACTGATAACTTTTTATATCCCGTCTGTCGATTTGTCTTCCTTAAGACTTTAACAAATTATTCATAACAATATTTCATGTGAGATAAATAATTTGAAGTCAATATTTCTGTTGTTGTTGTCCACTTACTTGAGTTGAATCAGTTTTTTTTTGGTTGATTTTTTAGATTTTGGTATTTTTAAAAATTACCAAAAATATTTTGCATGTTATGAAATTATTAGATTTCAAAACATATATTTGTTAACGAGATGTTTAGTCGAAAACCAATTTTTAACAATTTTAGAACCATTTCTTGAAAGTATACAGAAATATAGATCAGATTTGTCTAAGAAAATTAAGCATAGAATTAAATCGTTTAATTCGAAAATGGAATAGCAATTTTTACAAATTTTGTACTAATATTGTAAATTTAAATTTGTATGAAAAAACTGAAGTTGGAGTTCACTTAAATATTTACTGAATGTTCTGAACAATATATACAATATATTTAAAGCCAGGATTTAAAATTTTTAAAAAAGATATTTGAATCGAAAATGAATGTTTACCAAATTTTAGTTGTTTTTATTTTTTGTAAGAAAAACTGTCACTTCGATTCTTCCCAAAATTGTACCAGGAAATCCGAATAGTATTTTTTATAAGAAATACAAATTTTCAAGAAATCGTACTAAATTTGGTAAAAATTAGTTTTCGCCTATAAATCTCAACAATAAAACTACATGTTGCGATTAAACTTATTTTGTCGTATGCAATATATTGTTGTAAAGTTTTTAGAAAAATGTAATTGACAATTTTTTTACAAAACAAAACTTATAAGAAATCGTTTTCGAGTCAAATGTTATGAGAAGAAAGAAAGATATTGACTTCAAATTTTTGTATTTCAAACAAAGTATTAATACCAACATTTTGCTTTTACACTTTAAAAAAAACTACAGTACAGAATGGATGGGAAATTATCAGTGTGCGTCGTATCACAGCATCTTTTTTTAAACTAATTTTGAATCACCCTAGTGTTTATAAATATTTAGGGTTTGTAACGTACCTACCTGGAAAATGAAGTGGTGCATCAACGAGCCTTAATGAACAATGCAATAAGTGTTATTGTTGTTGTTTTTATTTTATTTTTTTCTCTTGTTTAATTCCCTTAAACTTGAAAGTGTTAGAAGAAAAATAACAAAACTTAGGACTCAAGAATAAACACAAATAAAACTTAGTAGCACGAGACAGCGTTGCCGCCAAGAAATAAATTTTCGTGCCACGTTTTTTGAAAAAACGTGCCATTTATGAAATTTTCGTGCCATACGAAAATAAAACTGAAGTTGTTCTTTAAAAATAAATATAAATTGAATACTGTTACTATTAAAAAAAATCACTTCCTCTATTCGTGCATGAGTAGGTATTATTATTAAAAATATGTATAAATAATATAAAAATATAAATACGTAATAAAGCTTTGTTATAATAATTTAAATAAATAAATTGGCTGAAGGTTAAAATTTTGACAATTATTAGGCCTAATAATTTCATTATATGACATTATAGCATTAATTGTTTTGTATGAAAATTTGTTTTCGTTGTTTGTTTTAATAATATTTAGCCTTAAAAACACTCATTTTGCTGATGCACTTCCGTGAGGCAAAACATAAATTTGGAAATAGTAATGAACGTTGCTTCATCAATTATATTTTTTAATTTATACAACTTAAGCCTAAACTAGTTTGAATCCTCAAGAAAAACGCTAGCCCGAAAATTTTTCTTATAACATCTTTCTCGCACTATAATAAATGACAAAATTCTGATATCAAAATATTAAAGTGTGGCAAAATACTTTTTTATGTTTGAATTATTTTTTAAACGCATTAACATTTAATTAGGTTTTTTTCAAATTCTTGCGAAAGTTTTTTTATAGAATATTTGACAATCTTTTAAAACATTCAATTTTTCGTTAGTCTCTAAATTTCGAACCTCTTCTGTGCATTCAAATCCCAAAAAAATATCATCTATTGGCTTACAGTTTTCGGTTTCATATCAAATATCATGTTTGTTTTTTGAAGAATTAACATAATCTTCTTTAAAAAAGTTTATTTAGGAAAATTTGGTGAAAAATAGTTATTTCAGAAATTAATAAATTTATTTTTGGAGCTTCGCTTTAAAATGACAATAAGTTTGTCTGTAGAAGGTAGAACGTAATCCAAAAAAATTGAAATATGATTTTATTCCGTTATCATTCAGTAGGTCAAGGAGTCTTTTTGACTTTTCACTATTTTCTTCTTTTGCAGCGAGTAGAATAAAATGAGACAAAACCATCCAATTTTTTAACAAACATTTAACACAAATGAAAGTCTGAAAATTTAAATCATTTTTGGAATTTTGTTTTGTTTAAAATTGAAATATTCTTGAAAAACTCCCATTTGACTTTGCCGTTTAGGACTGTTTTTTAAAAAACTGTATACACCATTGGCTAATTCATGTATTTCTTTCGGAAGAGTAGAGCACGCATTTGAAATACATATTTGAAACGAATGTGAAGTTCAACTCCTTGAGCAAATATTGAACTCCCCCTTTTTTACCAATTAAGTTTGATATGTCATAAGTTTCTAAAAAATTAAGTATGGTTTTTGATACACTGTTCTTTTAATGGATATTGACACTGCGTTTACACTATGAGTTTAAATTTATGTAAAAAGATTGACATCATAAAACGTGCCATATTTAAATTTTTCGTGTCACCGTGCCACGAGAAAATTTCCGTGTCAAAAAGGCACGATCGTGCCACATCGGCAACGCTGACGAGATTGTTACAAAACAACAAAAAAAAAGAACAAGAAAAAGAAAAGAAAATAATTTATTGTTCAAGTTAGTGTAAATGACAAAGAGACCGGGCGCCTTAAATCGTAAATATTGTTTGTTCTCTTCACATACGTTCATACATACATACATACATTAGTGTACTAAATAGCAAATGAACATAGAATAAAGGAACAAAATTTGTGTTGATTGAACACTTTTGTAAAAGTTAATTGCTTTTTTTATCTGTGCTTATAGCAAAAATAAAAGTATTTATTGACCTTTCGATTCGATGAAAGAAAATGCTTACACAAAAGAACTATATATTAAAAGAGTGAAACTTTTACGCATAGAGGGTTGATAGTTAAAAATAGAAATTACTATTAATATTATCGTTGTTTGGGTATGTCTGACTATTTTTATTTATCATTGTAGACTGATTAATATATTTTTAAATGAAGAAGAAAAGTTTATAAATAGATATACATCGATTTAACGAAATGATCTCGGGATTAAGAATTTCGCATAAAATTGCAAACAATAGTGAAAAGTATTGGTTTTTAGCGCGGCAAGACCGTAGCCCCGGATAGATTTTAGAAAACAGTTTTAAAAAAATAATACTAAAAATCGATTTAAAACGGGTTTGAAATGAAATACCAGATCATAAAATCCAGCTTCAGAGCGGTGCTTTCAATAGTAAGTCCAGTGCTATAGTGCAGTTTGTTATCAGCTTAAAGATAATTATGGTTATTTTGTACAATTTGGAGAAACGAGCTATGACATTGATAAGAATTTGCGAGCACAGAAGTTACTCTGCTTAGGCATTTAGTTAAGTTTTAAAGTATATTTTTTTTTTTAAATATTATATCTGCGGCTAACATTATAAGTTTAATTAGTTTTTAATGATGATCAGTAGTGGATTGTGTGAGCAGTGCCATGCGTCCTTGCCAATACCAAGTCAACAGCACTTTTTGGTGACAAAAATTAATGAGAATCAACAAGAACGAAGCTTCCTCCTATGTGAATTATATATTCAATGCAAAGAAGTTTGTTTTTGGCTAAATTCTAAGTTCACAAAGAAACTTTTAATTTCGTTGATACGTTGTCGTTTCCATTCGGTTACTTGTGGTTGGATTGGGTTTAGGGCAGGGGCTTTTTTTAGCCATTTGGGCGACATTTTTATTAAATACTTTTTGACTTTTTGTACAAATTCTTTACAAAGCAATCAAAGCAATTAAGAAAAAGCAAAATAAATTATAGGAGATAGAGGAGATGCGAGGTTGGGTCTATGCAAATATTTTGTAACAGTTTTGAAGGTGGTGACAATTGGTTTTATTTCAAACAAGCAATTTAGTTAATAGTATTTTGCACTAAATAAAAGCTATTGGAAACTAATAAGAGTATTGATAAAACCAACAAATATTCCTAAAAAATCTTGTGTTCGGATTTTTATTTTATTTTTTGTTGGCATTTAGTGCTGCAAGATTTCGTTACGCTTCCTTATAAAACGCAAAATTTTCGCAAGTTTTATTTTGTTTTTAAGATTGGGAAGAAACCAGGAAGTGGCAATTAAGGTCTTAAAGCTCAAAAATTTAAACTAATCTCCTTGTATTCACTTTTGCCACATGTCACATTTGTCTATAAAACCTGATATTAGTATATAAATTTACTAATTCAGAATTGAAAAAGATATTATATGAAGTGACCCACACTAATAAATAAATTGGGTGGCGCAACAGTCCGTTAAGAACTAGGGCCTAGTGATTTACAACTCTCAACCATTCCTATGTGCGAGTACTGTTGTCAGGGATGGAAGGATCTACAGTTTTTAGCCGAATCCGAACGGCAAATTTGAGAAAGCACTTTTGATGACTCTTTGAGAATTTGTCAATTCCTCGTAAGAGGTACCAATGAAAAAATTTTTGGTGGCATAGGCAGGGATCGAACCCAAGACCTGTCGCAGGACAGTCCAACGCACTAACCATAATGCCACGGGAACCTACTACTGATATGAACCACACTAATAACTTTTTATCAAATTTGAAGCTTTTATGTGTCGAAAAATTTGAGTCGTCAAATCAATCTACATATGTATAAGTATTTTCGGTAGGACATTCTTTTGTGCAAAGCATACTTTGAATTAATTTTATTAAGATTTTTTGTCAAATGTGAACAAAAATATTTTGCATAAAATATATTGACATAAGAAAACTGTTAATTGAAAAATAACAACAAATGATTGGACCAAATTTTTCACTTAACATTTTGACCCCAGACAAAATTTGTAAATTTCACAAAAGTACTTTTTCAATGCTTTAGAGACACTAAAAATTTCAACAACTATTTACTTTGATGAAACTATTTGCATGATTCAGCTTTAGACAAGATTAGCTATGAGTAAGGATATAATTTTGATAAACTTATTAAACATTTGGGATGAAGAAGGCTTTTCAAAATGTTTTAGTACCTGTACAAGAGTAAAACTTAGTTCTCTTTGTTTATAAACGATATTGCAGATGATGAATAAGAGTTGCTAGCACAGATGTTAATGTTTTATTGTACGCCTATGATTTCGTGGTGGTTCTGGAGTCACCAACCAGCAGGATTGCAACTGATGTGTAACCAATTATCCACCTACTACAGCCTGAAATGTGGGCTTCCTATAACACACTGATAAATTCAAAATAATGTTCTTCGCTAGAACTCAAAGTATAGTCAGAATATAAACAGATGGAGCTACAATGATACTTTACTAAAAACACCAAAAGAGATAAAATGTCTAGGCTTTATAGAAAGTCCAATTTTAGGGTTATCCATTTTGAGGTTTCAAAAGTACGCGTAAATAAAACAGATTTTTAATACAATTTTTTTCATGATATTTTCTTTTTATTATAAAGTTTGAACGTTGACATTATGTCTAAAACTATAAATCATTTAAATGACCACCCCGCAAATTGTTCCAAGCTTCGATTCTTTTGATTTTCGATTCTTTCCGGCCACTTTTTAACATATATTGACCGTATTTATCTGCATAAATACGGTCTTTCGCGTAGCGCAACAAAAGAAGTCCCAGCGGTGTCAAATATCATGATCTTGGTGGCCAGTTGATATCGCCAGGACGAGAAATTACGAGTCCAAGAAATGTCTCTTGCAATAAGACCAAACTCGCTCGAGTTGTATGGCATGTGGCACCGTCTTGTTGAAACCACATATTCCTCAAGTCGTATTCCTTAATAGCAAGCCGAAAAGTCGGTTATCATATGACCATAAAGCTCCGAATTGACGGTGACAGTCGTTCCATCGGCATTTTCGAAGAAGTAAGGTCCAATCACTCCTCCGGACCAAAGTCCGCACCAAACATTGACTTTTTTTTACGAGCAAAACAATGATGCATATTGCACAGGCATAACAACATCTGTAGCCAAACCAGTCTCTTCAAATTTCTTCACAATTTTGCCAATTTCTTGCGTAGTTGTGGCCGTGTCAAAATTACCATATTTGTAGTAGGTTTTAATGATTTTGCGTTGTGCGATAGTTAAGCGATCCATTTACCTAAATGTCAGACTTTCAACTGGAAAGATGGGTTAAACAACTTAGCTTGACAGATGTCGAATTCCAGCCCTATACTTTTGAAACTGAAAAACGGATATCCCATTACCTTTTCAAACAAACGTATAATTCCTTCAACTAAATTTAAACTTTTTGATTCAATTGTGAAATCAAGTTTATGCTATGCTTCTCAAGTTCGGGAGACAAGACATTGTAAAATTGTATAGGAGTTCCTAAAAAACTCTAATCTGTCCAAAATACTTACATAGCAATGCAATATATTTAGAAAGCGGACTACCAAAAATATTAACAAATACGCTTGAGTTTAAAACTGATAACTGATAACTGATAACTGATTTGCAGCAACTATCCAAACGCAAGACTTTCAAACAAAATGCTCATATATGCGTTGCAATGACTGGTAATTTGGAAGATGGTTGGCTGCTTGTGCAAAGATATCAAATGTTGCGTTAAACATTATAAACCATTTTAAAAAAAAATTATACTGCGTTATACGAAAGACTCAATTCGACACGAAATACAAGCAAGGCCCGAGAATCCAACAGCAAGATAATTTAGTATCTGCTTCATGGCAGAAACTATTTTCAAGATCCCCTAAGCTATAAGAAAATATCTTTAATTGTTGAAAGAAGATACGAAGTTCTATCATCAAGCGGCTAACTCTACAATGGTTGCTTTAATTAATTTTGCACATTATGCAATTTAAAATCGAAAGAAATTTGTCTCCACTTCTTCAGTATATGTCCAATTCAAACCGCAAAGACGTTCTTTTTTAGGCAAAGATACTTACACTCTTCTTAAAACTTTTTACATCATGATCACCACTGGAAAACTTTAAGCATGTGTCTGAAAATAATTCATAAGTATAGATTACTAGCGGCCCGTCCCGGCTTCGCACGGGTAGACATGAATATCTACAGATATTTAAGTTATAAGCATGCTTATTAAAACGACCATGAATCACTAAATTAGATACATATTACCCGTGTTTTGTTGGAAAATCTATTAAAAGTATAGAAGGATTTTACACGATTAATATAAAAAATATCCGCAGTGTTAATACTACCGATAAAAGTTAAAGTAGAATCTTACTACGGATGGGTTTTTGACATTTATACGAGTCTCGAATGGATCTTATGTGATTTTGTTCTAAAATGTTAGTACGGTTGATATTGCATTTGTATCTTAATGCCTGTGTTCGTTGAGTAGTTGTGCATTTGGAATCATGTGTTTTCATTGGCGAAAAAATCAATCTTTTACTGTTAATATTATTTAGTTTTGTTAATAAAAATGGACTAACTTTTATAAATCTAAAAGATAATTAATTTTTGCTATTTTTCCACCAAAGGTTTATCTCAGTTTAGATTAAATAAATCTTTTTGATGTTTCTACCGCACAAGAAGATTTAAAAATGATTAAGTTTGACAGCACTTTCTAAAATGCAGATGGTTTTTCGATTTTTCTTATGAAGTGCAAGTGAGATAGTTTGATTCGTTATAAACAATGAAAAAAATGTATTTAAACAAAACTATTTTTTTTGTACACAAACATGCAAATAAAAAGACTATAATGCACTATCTGTAAAACCAACTCCTCCACACAGGTTATTCTTCAACAATTTTGATTAGACTCCCATCCCCGACCGGAATCGAATCGCATAAAGCTCATTTCAACTCGATTCAGGTACACAAGGAATTTAGGCAAGCTGCAAGCTCGATTCAACATCACATGTTATTGAAGTAGTCTTTAAACAAACCCCCTTCTTGAAGTTTGTATTTTATGTCAAATTGTTTGGTTAAAACTTTGGAATCGACTATCACATTACACAGACGTATTTTCTTGATTTTGATAGTTACCTATCATAAATCAGCTTACACGATTTCACCCCTGGTCTGAATTTGCATATTTTTTTTGGAATTTTTTGCTAAATTATTCTGGCAAATATTCAATTGTATCAACTTTCAAATATGAAAACCGGACTAATGCGGATCGTTTTTTTGGCAATTTCTTACTGTACTATATATGGAATACTAAAAATACATGGATATTGTATGCTTATCTTAAAGCCTCAATGTACACAACGTTGGCTGTGGTATTTGTAGGTGGCAAAAAAAACATATTGATTTTCAGGACATCCTACTCGAGAAAGTACCCCATACAAGTGCCAGTGGACAGTGGACTCCTTCTTAAATCGATACCAACTATGGAAAAGTTTGTCCACGGGATTGACTTATTCTTAGGGCAGGGGATATTTTAAAGGGAACCGTTATTTTTTAAAATATATTTAAATCATTTCGTATCATCGGGATCCGGGGGAACATGTGCAAGCTGACCGGCAGCGGAACCCATAATGATAGTTACTACAGTCACATCATCTCTTCATTCTTTGATCAATAGTCTTGTAAAATTACACATATTGGGCGGGCTTAAATTTTTTAAAAGCATAACAGGCGTACCAGCAGGATCGAGGGAATTTAAAAATTCCTGTTGGTAGTGAACTGTATCTTCGATTTTGAATACGGTTTCAACAGATTTGTAACATTTAAAATGACCTGGTGCTTTTGCAATAACAATTTTGTTTATCTCATTTACTGAGTCGTTTCTCGGTGACCATTTCGCTCTCGAACAGAGCTAATTAAAATTTCTTACTGTAAGATTGTTAATGTCGGGATAAATTGTGTCTATAAGAATTTCTAGACTGTGAACAGTTTGAGCCAATTCAACATCCGACAGTACTTTGGTGCTGTTTGCAATTGGAGTAGTAAATTTCCCGTCTCCTCATTTAATTTTATTTTATGAGAAATTACCTCCGCGGTTATTGCATAAGTGTGCTCTCATATTCGTGGGCAAATTGAGAGTTTTAATTGATAGCCACAAAGGTTATGATTTGAGACAACTGGTAGAGTTTGGCGAAAGTCTCCAGTGAAAACAAAAGTTACGCCTTTTATCATATTGCAGGAGTTTCTTATATCTTTTAATGTCCGGTGCACTGCTTCTAAACGGTGATTTTTTAAGAACTTAAAAAAAAAAACGCATAAAATTTGCAAAATCTCATCAATTCTTTATTTGAAACGTTAGATTGGTCCATGACATTTACTTTTTGAAGATAATTTTATTTAAATGTTGACCGCGGCTGCGTCTTAGGTGGTCCATTCGGAAAGTCCAATTTTGGGTAACTTTTTCAAGCATTTCGGCCGGAATAGCCCGAATTTCTTCGGAAATGTTGTCTTCCAAAGCTGGAATAGTTGCTGGCTTATTTGTGTTGACTTTAGACTTGACGTAGCCCCACAAAAAATAGTCTAAAGGCATCAAATCGCATGATCTTGGTGGCCAACTTACCGGTCCATTCCTTGAGATGAATTGTTCTCCGAAGTTTTCCCTCAAAATTGCCATAGAATCGCGAGCTGTGGGGCATGTAGCGCCATCTTGTTGAAACCACATGTCAACCAAGTTCAGTTCTTCCATTTTTGGTAACAAAAAATTTGTTAACATTGAACGATAGCGATCGCCATATTTTATTTTGGATAATCGTTTTTTTAACAATACTTAATTGGCAAGAAAGGTTTTACTCGTGCCACCAGGCGCGTCCAAAAAAAATAGTTGACCATTGTTATTTTCCACACCTTCAATTATAGCATCGTTCGCTATTTTTGATCTATCATTTGTCCTATCGTTAATACTCTTCTCAGCGTATTCGGTGAAAGAAATGTTGTAGCTATTTTTTTTTACACCTTTGCTTGGTTTTAATAGGAATTTATAAAGATTTCTATACGAATCTAGTACTAAATATAGCCTATGTTGCTCAGTGATGATGTAGCTTTCTAATGAAAAAAAGTATTATTAAAATCGGTCCAGTACTTTTTGCTTTTTTCGTTTTAAGATTTTTTCTATATTGTTAAAAGTTATAAAACGTTTGAATAGCTTTAATATTCCAAATACTTTATTCATTTGTTAAAAGTTGTATACTTTTTTACGATTTAAAAAAAAGGAAGAATCAAAAATAAAACTATACTTAAGTACTACATAATGGCATGAGTTCATTTACTAGATTAAAATGATTGGAATAAGGTATTATATCCAGATTTTTTGGAAAGAAAAGAACGTCATAAAGTATTTTTACTATTTTTCATACAAAAAACAGGCTCGAACTAAAAAGATTTCATATTTTCTTGTACCTTTTCTTTTAAAAATGATAAATTTGGTTCGGTTAAGCTGAATATGTAAATATTTCATAATTTAATTAAATTAAAGCTTATATTTTTATAAAAAAAGACTCCGAATCTCATTGTCGTGTTTAAAATGTTGTCTCAATATAAGAAGCGTTTTTTAATTCAACAATACTTTCACAGGTTACAATAAGAGCGTTTTTATCAATTCAAACTTCGTATCATCAAGCTGACTGCTCGCATTCCTTTTCTGACACTAAGGCCACCATAATCCATTTCAAGTAAAAGTGTCAGTGATAGATAGATGGAATAGTGATAAGCACTATTACATCGAGTTAATTAATGATATGGCACTTTAAGGATACAAAAACCCAAACAAAACAAAATGGTTCTGAAGGAAAACCACTGTGCAGATTCTGTAAATGGAGGTTGATTTAATTTTGTCTACATTTTTTATTTCCAGGCTATAAAAAGTTGGAGATATTTATTTCCTTTGTTTCTATGTCAACAAATCATTGAAAGTCAAATAATCCCCTCCTACCTAATTTACTCAATCTAATCTATGCACTTTAATAGAAAACATCATCAGCTTTATAATTCTTAATTGTTTTTGTTGGTGTTATAATCTTTTGAATAATTAATTTACTTATGGTTAACGAAACGAAATTTATGTCTTTAGAAGAACAAAACAAAGGAAAATAAGATGAATGTTCAAGAAAGATATCTAATCACGACAAATTTATTTGTTATCCTTTTTTTTGTATGTGTGGAACATAATAAGTAAGGCGCATGTGTCCTTTTCTTGTGATATTCCAGACGAGTCGAATAAGAATTCGAAGTTCGAAAACTACATCTTATTTTAATATCTACATTTTCTCTTAAGAGTAAAGTATTGTAAATTATTGTCTTAGAGACATTCAACTTGTATACTCATGAGTACATACTTCCATATATATACCTTTGTTTGACTACACATTTAACAGCTGTGAGGTGGAACATATTGAAGTATGTAGGTAAATCTAATATTTATTTACAATTTAGAAAATGCTATCTACTGTCTATGTTCTTGTTAGTACATATTCATTTAAAAATCCCACAATATATTAAACCAAAATTTTGTTGACTTCCGATCAGAAATCCAATTTGGCAAATTAAAAATTTTATAAGGTCTCTAAAATCTTAATCCCTGGATGTTTAAAATTCTGGGTGCGTGTGCACGTATGGGAGGGATACGGCCATTTTTTCTATTTTTTTATTTTAAAGACAGAAGGAACTTAAAAAATTGCAGTGAGTGATTTTTTTACTTTAGTTTATCATAAAAGTAGGAAATTTGGTTCAACCAAAATATCTTTAAATACTTTTCATAAATCATAAAAACTAAAGAAAAATATTAATCTCTAAAACAAGAAAGCAACGTTCTTATCATCTAGTCTGCCAATGTTGACTTATATGTCTGTGACCAAGATTTCTTAAAAAAAAAAACAAATAACTTTTTCATCCGAGGCCAGTTTTTATTGAAATTTTGAGTAGCTGTCGAATTTCAAATAACTTTTTCGAATTTCTCAGTCCCAACGATTTGAGGACACATTTTAAAATTTTAATAGAATCCTGGACTGCGAGACCGGAGTCACCATTACATTTTCATGAGAACATTTTTATTTTTCGATTTTTTTAATCACAAAAGGCTAACAGAAATTAATTTATTCTACGACTCCTTGTTTTTATTTTATAATTAATTATTCATAAGGTCCTTGTAATTTTTAATGATTTACGTCAAAATGTTTATAAAATATTAGCAGTGAGAGAAACGGGCTCAGGTTGATAAAATATCTTTTGCAAGTATCCAAAAAATTTATTGATAGTGAAAAAATTAATTCTTAATTAAATAATTATAAAATTTTTTCGTTGAAAACCGGTCAAGCACGGAGGCTTGACCTAGTAAAATTTTTAGAAAATTCAAGAGGACTTGCAAGAAATTAAAATAAAAAAAAAACTACTTTAAATTAATAAAAATTGATGACCAATGGAAAGTTGGCAGTATGGGGGTCACATTCATTTTTTGTATAAATTTAAAAACTTATAATTGTATGGATTCTAAAATTGAAAGTGTTCAATTATCATCATACTGTTATAGATTTTGTTTCATAGAGGCCGTGGAGTTTTCGGAATTAGGGAGAATGAAGTTCAATAGATTTTGATGGGTGACAATAGTAATGGATAAGATGAATTACTGCTTGGCTAAGAAGATCAGAGGCTTCTCACACAGGATGATGACCAAAGGGTTTTGGATGTTGAAATTGAAGAAACGACTCATCAACCTCAGGATTCAACAAGCGCATCAAATGAGCCTTCAACGTCTGCAGGATTATCTGTCAGCGGTAAGCATCAACCAATTTTCAGTTTTCGTAACGTTGATTTTGATTTTGGAAAGGTGAAAATTTTACAATGAAGTTGAAGTTGAATTGACACCTTTTGAAAACTTCTGTTCAAAAACATATTTGAAGTTACTAGTTGAGCATTTAGTGGTAGACACAGTTCGATACGCACATCAAAATGGACGGGAATTCATCATCGAAAGTGATAAAATGAATGCATTTCTTAAATGAAATGAATTTGTTTATGAGATATCATATCTTGACATTGTATAAAAACGAAAAATATAACGAAAAATTACACCAGGTAATAATCAAGGCCTATGCAGCAACAAGAAGAAACAGGTTACCACGTTAAAATATTTATTTCAAAGATGTTACCCTGTATCTGGTCGAAATCCAAATGACTAAGAAATAATTAATTTTTAAAGATTAGCTTTAACAAGAACAGTAAGTATAACACTTAACAAAATTCAAGAGAGCATGAACAGCTGATGATAGAACATACAAATAATGTAAATTTACGGCTTTGCCCTTGAACTTGAAATTATATACATTGGTAAATGAGAAAAAATTACAAGAAAATATTAACTATTGATCGATTAACAAATTTAGGAGAATAGAGCAATTTATAGGGTAAATTATGCAAAGTTTTTCACAAATAGCCAAATAATATGAAAAATATAGAAGCTAACGTTATTATTTAATTGATAAACATTAAAGCAAATTAGATTATGAATTGTTATAAATATTTTAACGAATAATAAATTATTGTTGAGCCCATTCTCAAACATTCCACCGACCCTGGAACAACGTTTCAGCATACGGGTAGGAAATACCGATCTTGTAACCATCTTATTATTCGATTTTTAGCACTGAAAATCTCAGTCGGGTTAAACAGAGGTGAAAGATGTTTAACTCCACGACAACGATCAATAACACGGTTGATTTGGACAACAGTTCTTACTAAAATATTTCACGACGGTATTCGACTCGAGAGAATTTCGAAAGGATGGTCTTCGTATAGGTTGTAAGATACGATGCTGGTGGATGTTTCTTCTCCTCAACTGTGCAGTGTGGATCATCTTCAACGTTCAATATTATAAGCCAGTGTTCCGAACCTTCGAAGCCAATGGGAACCTGTCCACCAAAGAGGGTGCTCGAGTAGCTGTGATGGCGAGATGCTACGCGATGCACAATCGGCTGGGTTGCATTCTGACCTAACATGAAACCATCTGTTTCTTGGAATTGTGTTGAGAATCTCCGACGTACGATTTCCTACGAATACATTTCAACGACGAGGAGGATGTTGAAAAATATTAAGTACATTCTTTTGTTTGCACCTTTCAATTTAATCCTTCGTTCATTTTAATAATTTTCGATGTTTATTGAAAGAAGAAATTCAATATTGAATATTGTTTTTATTTTGACTTTCGTTAACCTTAAAATTAACTCTATATAAGAATGTAAAATGAATTCTAAAAATTAAATTGATTAATAATTCTTATAAGTAAAGGTTGTCGTGTTTTTTATTTAAAACTTTAAATCGAAACTTAACTTGTTCCTGGGCCATTATTTTACATTTTGGTGCCGAAACCCGGGATCTTAACAGTTAAATTAATTTAAAGAAACGCTACAAAACTATCGAGCTATATTTCTCCATTTATAAATAAATTTATAAAATAACATTTATCAAATAACGTTTATCAAAAGATGGATTTAGCAAGCCGTTCATCCTACCGTGGTCAAGTGACCAAGCTTGTGAAGGCAGCAAACGAATATTTAATTTCTGAAGAATCTGAAATTAAATCCAACGCAGAAAATCTTGATAAAATCGAGGAGGAGCTTGAGGTATTTCTGGATTGTCTGCTCTCCTCGCATGAAAGTTTACTTAAAGCAAACGACGAGGTCAAGTCTTTGATTAAACCTGAAGATTTCGTAAAGGAATCAGAAGCTGTGGCTGACTATAACGATAAGGCGATAGGGGTAATCACGCGGTTGAAGCATAGATTGTCAAAAATTCGGCTGCTGCAAACGGGTCCACTTCCAGAAGCATCACGTGTTCACGAGACTTCTACAGTTGTTCCTAATGCGATGCAACATGCGGTAAAGTTAAAAAAATTATTTCCTAAAAGATTCTCAGGTGATTATAAAGACTGGGTTCCATTTTGGGAGCAATATCGTACTTTAATTCATGAAAATTCATCACTAACGACCATCGATAAGTTTAATTATTTAGAAACGTCACTGTATGGAAGAGCTGCAGAAACATTAGCTGGCCTAACGCCTACAGAAGCCAACTATAATTCTGCAATTGAGTTGCTCAAAGAGGAGTACGGAGATCAAGAAAAAATTATCGACCATACAATGCAACAGCTTTTATCAACACCACCAGTAAGTTCTAAGACAGATTCTGTTGGGCTGAGACGATTGTATACGTCGGTTCTAACCGCAACTCGATCTCTGACGTCTTTGGGTGTTCCCTCGTTACAATATTTTGTGATGCTCAAGGGTGTGCTTCTCCGATGCATTCCGAATGATCTTCGTGTGGATTTCCATCGTTTTTACCACAGTCAATCTGGCAATCATCAGGTCGAAAACTCAGACGAAAACATGGACGACTTAGCTTCAACATCGGCATCTGAAATCACTTCTACAAAGTCAATCGGCGATAAACAGGTAAATTCTCTACTTACATTTCTCAAACAAGAGGTCGAAGCTCTAGAAAAGGCGAATGAGGCAAAAGGTAACTCTGCTCGTGTTCAACATCAACCAGGTACGAGTTCTCGACAAGTCAAAACCGCTGTGGGGCTGTTTACGGCAGGAGAGCATGAACATACGTGCTTCTTTTGTAAAAGTAAAGATCACGCAACCACTGAATGTAATTGTTTACCGAACTTATCTAAAAAAAAAGAATTACTTCGCACTGATGGTAGGTGTTTTCGTTGCTGTACGAAGGGACACAATTCTAAAACCTGCAAGGTAAAACGAATTACTTGCAGTTCTTGTAATGTTCATAGCCAGAATTAACGAAGCAAAGCAAGGTATTGGTAGAATTGGTGGCTCAGCTGAGCCTACGTCACAATTATCGAAACAGTTAAGTATGCCATCGTCGAGTCAAAATACTTTTAATTTGTACACTGCTCAAACACTTGGACAGTCATGTAGTGTTTTATTACAGACTGCTTGTGCATTTGCTGGAAACGGAATTTCTAACAGAGAGTTGTTTATTCGATTTGTCATGGATGGTGGGAGCCAAATGTCTTTTGTGAAATCATCTGTTGCTCGCTGCATTAATTTGTCACCGACTGGTTCTCACAACTTGAGTATAATCTCATTTGGAAGTGATAAGCCTAAGCCAAACCGGTTATGTAATAAGGTAAAAATAATCTTACGCAGCCAATATAATAATCGTACATTCGTTGTTGAAGCGATTGAAGTACCCGAAATTTGTGTTGATGCTCTCGCTGCGCCCCCGAGTCAATTGCTGGAAACATCATTGCATGGTTTACCATTAGCAGATTCTCGTACTTTAGGGAATATACCAGAAGAGGGCATAAGTCTCCTAATTGGTGCTGATTACTACTGGCAATTTGCTACGGATAAATATAAGCGAATAACCGATAAACTAACAGCAATAGAAACTGTATTTGGCTGGACAATTCAAGGACCATTGCCACAAACTGAAGTTTCCAAAACTAGCATCACGTCTCTAGGTATATGTGTCTGCGAAGAAGCTCGTAAATTTTGGCAACTCGAAGTTCTGGGAATTGCTTTAACATCTAATGAAAATGTCAATACAGATTTATCTCTTAATGGTCGCAGGTTAGATCATCGCTTTGAAGCATTGCTCCCGTGGAAAGAGATGGGTTTACTTGATGACAACTATCCAGGAGCCCTACAACGATTCAAGGCCCTCGTCAGAAAACTTTGCGTGAATAAAAAACTTCTGGAATATGACAATGCGTTTAATGACATGCTCTCAAGTGGAATAGCCGAACCAGCACCGTACCCAATCGAAGGCGAACGTGTGTATTACATGCCTCACCGTCCAGTCTACAGGGAAGACAAAGAAACAACGAAATTGCGTATCGTTTTTGACGCGTCAGCTCATGCCTCTAATCAATATTCGCTTAACCAACATCTTGAAGTGGGCAATAATCTGTTACCTGATATTATAACGATTCTATTAAATTTCAGAATTGGTAAGATTGCATTAACAGCAGATATAGAAAAGGTTTTTTTACAGATAATGCTGCACCCGAAAGACCGCGATAGTCACAGATTTATTTGGTTTTCGGATAAATTAAATAACGTTGACAATCTTCCTGACATAAAGGTATTTCGAATGACTCGTGTGATATTTGGCGTCACTTGCAGCCCTGGCCTTTTGGCTGTCACAATTATAAAGGCGATTAAAGAAGCTGAACAAACATACCCCCGAACGTGCGCTCTTCTCCTCAAGAGTTTTTATGTAGACGATCTTGTGTGCAGTGTCGATGAAGAAATAGATGCCGTGAAAATTCAAAAAGAAGCCAACATCATTCTTAAAAGTGCGTCTATGAATTTATGCAAATGGAATTCCAACAACTCTACCGTTCGTCGTAAGATTCCAATAGATCAAGATATTCACAAGCTTCAAAAGGTACTTGGTCTGTGTTGGTTAGTTGCCACAGATGAATTGGCTGTAAATGTTGATGGACTTCTGAATCTTTTAGAGTCAGAGAAGCCAAAGGCACAAAGCGGAATGTTCTTAAGGTAATGACAAAAATATTTGACCCTCTTGGTTTTCTAGGTCCTTGGATAGTTCGTCTTAAAATCCTTTTTCAATCAATCTGGCGTAAACATCTAGAGTGGGACGAGCTATTACCTGAAGATATGATGAAAATTTGGATGACATGCTGCCATGAAGTGAGCGATCTTCGGAAAATAACCTTTCCACGTCATGTGATTGTTGGTAAGAGAAACGTTGATATACATATTTTTGCAGATGCGAGCCAATATGCTTTCGGAGCCGTAGCCTATGCAAGAACCCGTGACGATATTGGAAATATTTTTGTGCGTTTCTTATGTGCTAAAAATAGAGTGGCACCCCTAAACAACAAAAATCAGAACGAACTTACCATTCCAAAGCTTAAATTAACTGCTGCTATCGTTGCAGCTCGTTTATTAGATTACATGCAGAAAAACTTGCGTGTTGAATTTAATGATGCTTATCTATGGACGGATTCGAAAATTTCATGGTTTTGGATTACTGGTTCCAGTAAACGTTGGAAACCATATATTGAAAACAGGGTCCGCGAAATAAGATCTATTTGCGATGTTTCAAAGTGGAGACTATGTCCAGGCCTAGAAAACCCAGCAGACCTAGTCACAAGAGGTATTAACGCTAACGCTCTTATAAATTCATCTTTGTGGATGTCTGGACCGGATTGGTTAAAAGAAAATCAATCAACATGGCCACAAAACGATATCAGTATTACAACCTTGATTACATCTTTACATGTGACTGAAGAAATTGAAGCTCACTCCGCTTTAGTTGAGTTAAAAAATATTATTACTCCACCTATGAATCCAATCAATTTTAGCAATTGGAGACATCTGCTCCGAACGACCGCTTACTTTTTTCGTGCATATAATTTCTTTAAGACAAAAAAGAAGTTTCCAACTTTTCTTACGGCCGATTAAATTATATCTGCTGAAAAATGCTGGATAAAATATGTCCAGAGGCAACATTTTAAAGATGAATTAATTTTACTTTTTAATAAAAAATGTATTCCATCAAGTTCTGATCTGGCAACTCTTAATCCATTTTTAGATGACACTGATGGACTATTACGAGTTGGAGGGCGTCTTCAGTTTGCAGGATTAAGTCCAGAAGAAACTCATCCGTATATTTTGCCCATATCATCGCACATTACGAAGCTGATTGTAAGAGACACCCACGAGAAGCTATTTCATGCCGGAACAAATTCAGTGCTTTCAAAGCTTCGCTCAAGATTCTGGATACTTAAAGTAAGACAACTTGTTAAAAATATTATTAAAAATTGTTTTGTTTGCAAGCTCCTTCAAGCTAAATCAGCATCACAACCCTCAGCATACAAGGCCTTTCGAGATCACTGGTGTGGATTTTGCTGGTCCGCTGTATGTGATCGATAGAACCAAACAATCGAGGAAGGTCTACATAATGCTGCTTACTTGTGCAGCAGTTAGAGCAGTGCACTTAGAGGTGGTTTTGGATCTGACAGCCGAAAGTTGTCTTTTGGCATTGAGGCGTTTTATTGCGCGAAGAGGTGTACCTCGGATTATATATTCCGATAATGCCAAGACTTTCAAAAAGGCATCTACAGAACTAAGTCATAAACTTAAATTGAAATCAAATCCCGATTTTCAATGCTTCTTAACTGATCAACGTATTACCTGGAAATTTATCGTCGAACGTCCACCTTGGTGGGGTGGATTCTGGGAGCGTCTAGTAAGAGTTGTGAAATCCTCATTGAAGGCTGCAGTGCTGAAAGCAACTTTGTCTATCGACCAATTTACGACTCTTCTTACTGAAGTTGAAACTGTAGTCAATTCGCGACCTCTTACGTACTGCAGTGATGATTCTTCGGATTGTGCTCCCCTTACACCTGCCCATTTTCTTGGTGTTCAAGGAATATCTGGTGATTCTACACCCGAACAGAATTTTCAACCCATCAATCAAAATACGCTGAGATCAGAGTGGGCACAACGTTTACAAAATATTTCAATATTTAAACGCCGTTGGTTTAGAGAATATCTTCAACAGTTACGCTCATTACATCATGAGAGACAAGCAACATCGACCTACCTTGCAGCTGGAGAAGTGGTACTAATAGAAGATCCATCTTTGCCTAGGATACTCTGGCGATTAGCGATCATCCAAAAAACATTTCCAGGGCGAGACGGAAAAGTTCGTGCATGTGAAGTACGATTGGCTAATGGTTCAGTTCTTCGAAGACCAGTTCAACTTTTATATCCTTTGGAAATAAGTTCTTAATTAACTCGGCGGCGGAGGATGTTGAAAAATATTAAGTACATTCTTTTGTTTGCACCTTTAAATTTAATCCTTCGTTCATTTTAATAATTTTCGATGTTTATTGAAAGAAGAAATTAAATATTGAATATTGTTTTTATTTTGACTTTCGTTAACCTTAAAATTAACTCTATATAAGAATGTAAAATGAATTCTAAAAATTAAATTGATTAATAATTCTTATAAGTAAAGGTTGTCGTGTTTTTTATTTAAAACTTTAAATCGAAACTTAACTTGTTCCTGGGCCATTTTTTATAGAGGAGAAGACAACTAAGATAAGACTACCTTCGAATCAGACCAGGCATGTACGTCAGAAAAAGTGATATTTAAGGCAGCTTGAACGGATACGAGCAACCTAGCGAGGAGAAGGGCTTCACAAAGCTCCAACCTTGGGATGTTGAGTTGTTTTAATGGAGCAACACGAGATTTTGAAGCAACGATATTGGTGACATAAGTTCCATCAGGTAACCGATAACGCGAATATATTACCGCAGCATACGCGGATGCAGATGCATCGGAGAATCCGTGTAATTCGAAGGAAGCGTTTGCAATACCTGTTGTTCGACTTATATTGATTTTGGTAAGAATCGAAAGTTCATTGCGATAGCTACTCCACTTAGTAGATATTGTACTTGGAATTTCCTCATCCCAGTCGAACTTCCTATGCCACAACTCTTGAAAGAGGATAACTTAAACGAAAACTAAATAAATCATGCTTCGAATTCGAATTTGTTAGAAAACTTCTTTTCCATAGATTTAAGTCGCGAAAGAGCCCCGTTAAATGAATCACCAAACTTTGGAGGTGATTTGAAAGGAGGGTCAACTACATACTTTCCGTTTGAGTCACGGCTATGAGTCCGAACAAAGTGATCCTCAATTTCCTGATCTTCTTTAGATAATATTATATTGATATTTATTGGATCAACTTCTTCTATCGTCCAATTCAAGCTTGCCTAGTTGTAAAAGGAATTTTAATTTACCTTTGGAAATATTCGGCCATAGATTACTCGAAACTCTGCAAGTTTCAAGAACTGGCCACCTATTGTTTTCCATTTCAATGAAACTTTGGTGAAATAGTTCGTTAACTTGACCTAGATGCTTGTAAATTGTTGATACCATTTGGTTCGGACTAAGCATTGATCAGTTTTAGGGGAATTTGCCTCTTTATTTCCGTCAATTTCATAGTACCCCGAATTACAAAAGACTTCTGATATAATTTCACCAATCCTTAAGGCAATTTTTACCAGCTGTCTTTACCTGGTCCATGTTCCCTCAGCATGGAGAGAAGTTAGTTGTTTTTATACCTTAAGCAGGTAAATGCTCCCAAGTCAATTCTAAAGATCTACGACCCATAAGCCTATCATCATTCCTTCTTAAGACCCTGGAAAGATTGATTGATATCCATTTAAGGGCACGTATCGATACAAGACTTCTGTCTTCGTCTCAACATGTCTACTGTAAAGGTAAATCAGCGGAAACAGCGTTACACACTTTAGTACGCACCGTCGAATATTCCCTCCATCATAAAGAGTTCACTTTGGTTGCTTTCCTTGACATCGAAGGTGCCTTAAACAACGTGGACACATTTGCAATCACATCTGCACTAACATCTCTAAATGAAGAGAGTTCGCTTCGGGAGTTAATTCATTTAGTGCTTACTAGCAGTATAATTAACTCAAAACTGGGCAACTCTTCTAGCATTCGTTAGTAGAGGGACACAGCAAGGTGGTGTTCTATCCCCTCTCCTATGGAACCTAGTGGTGAATGAAATCCTAACTAGTCTGGATGCGGAGGGTTTCAGAGTGATAGCCTATGCGGACGACGTTGCTATAGCAGTTTCAGGAAAGCATCTTAATATCCTAAAAGAACTCTTACAAAATGCCTTGGACAGACTAATACTTTGGTCTGATCGGTGTGGACTGGGTGTTAATCCAAACAAAACTGATCTGGTCTTATTTTCGAGGAAATACAAAATTCCATTTGCCAACTCTTATATTAAAGGAATCCGATTAAAATTCTCAGACGAGGCTAAATACCTGGGTCTTGTCTTAGACAAAAAACTAAATTGGAAACGCAACGTACAATAAAGAGTCAAAAAAGCTATTGTAGCTCTCTTTTCTTGCAAAAAAGCTATTGGTAATAATTGGGGTTTACAGCCCAGAATCACGCATTGGCTATACACATCGGTAATCAGACCGATTTTAACGTACGGTGTGGCAGTATGGTGGACTGCTTTAGAGAAAGGTATAAACAGGTAAGGTATCTGGACATATTTAGCAAACAAATAGCTGCAAGCTCTGCTATTCGCTTCAATGATTCGTCGCAGTGGACTAACAAAAACATTGGCCACTCCGTAATTCTAAGGGACTTAGCATCAATTCCAATGGAGTCAATCCATTTTTACACAGATGGGTCAAAAACCAAAGAAGAGGTTGGTGGAGGTGTGTACTCTGAATGACTGAAATTAAGTCTCTCATTCCGCCTTCCCTATCATTGTAGCGTGTTCCAGGCGGAACTTTTGGTGATTAAAGAAGTCTTGTCTTGGCTTAAAGAAAACGTGATATCAACATCTGATATTCGTATTTTCTCTGACAGCCAGGCCGCTATCGAATCTCTGGACTCTGTCTTAAGAAAACTCTATAACAGTCCATAACTGTCTATCATCTCTAATGGAGATGGCGCAACAGTTTAATATTCACCTTTGCTGGGTGCCGGGCCATAGAGGCATTCCAGGTTACTGTAAGGCAGATGAACTCGCCAGGAACGGTACAGTACAGCCCATCCTACCACGTTTGGCAAGTACAGGCATACCAATCGCTCCTTGTACAATTCTGCTAATATGAAAGACGCTGTGAGGAGGGCAGGCACCAGGTGGAACAACATCACCACGTGTCAAGCCACAAAAAACATCTAGCCAACACTGGATTTAAAACGTTCAAGCTGCTTGCTCTCTCTAAGCAGATCGCATATAAGCTCGATAATAGGTGTCATAACTGGACACTGCCTAATAGGAAAGCACGCCACGAGACTAGGCGTATTCTCAAATGACTTTTGCAGAAGCTGTATGGACGAGGAAAAGGAAGAAACGGTTTTTCATCTTCTGACCTGCTCTAGCTCGAAAACGCAAGAATTACCTAGGAGAATTCTTCTTTAACGATTTAAACGATCTAAATCATATCGGTACAATCAGCTTCTCACGTTTCGTAAGGGACTCAAGCTGGTTCCATTGAGCTTAGGAGGAAGCCTCAAGATTCATGTGGGATCACAATGGGCCATTAAACTGGCCTAAGTGTGTCCGTTTCCATCTTGGACAGCCACTATAACCTAACCTTACATAGTACCCTGACCCAACGAAGTCTCTAAGTAAACAAAGCTTACAACGGCATTGCTTTACCAGTTTTGACTTTGTTTCGGTTAAAGACATGGCCTTGATTGCTGCTTGGCCGTCGATTAATATTTATTCTGTTTGAAAGACATTGACCACCAGAAACGTAATATATTCGTGAATTGGGCTGAGCAACAACTTGAAAATGATTCGGAGGGAACAATCATCTTCACCCATGAGTTTCATTTCTGCGGTATTGGTCAGGCAGCATCCACACGTACTGCATGAGTCATCATCATGAAAAGATTATGGTTTGGTGGTGGGGTTTATGCGCCGGCGGCGTCAATGGGCCGTACTTATTCCATGATGATCAAGACCGGCACCTTACTGTGGGATCGCTTGGACTTAGAGGACACGTGGCTACAACAGGACAGCGCCACAAGTCACACAGCGAATGTCACAGTAAATTGATTGGAAACCAAGTTTGGAGAACGTATTATCTCACGAAATGGTCCGGTCGCTTGGCCACCTTGGTCGTGCGATTTGACGCAATGCGAAAGAAATCGAGTTCCATACACAATGGCATCGAACGTACTTTCTCAGAAATAAAGAATTTCATTGATATTCAAAACCATTTAAGTACTATTAAAAAAAAACTTTTGTAGCACTCTTATTGAAAATCCGATAGAATCAACATTTGTATTAAATTGTAAAAATGTTAGTATCTTCTGAAGATAACTTCTACTCCTTTTTAATCTGGATTGGTCGTTCCAGCTTTGATAACAATTAATACAAGGTCAGTTCTATTTGTACCTGACCTAATGTAAGGAAGGCAGTTATTGTTTGAAGTTTGACGATGGTACGTTGTTTATTATTTGTTTGGCAGCCATAGTGAACAATCTTAATATAACTGTAAACTGGGCAAATTTGGTTATCTTTAAATAATACAACACTCGCTAAAGAATGCGAAAACATTTCCATCTGAAGGCAAGCCATGGCGTTTGTTTTTGGGATGCGCATAGGACAATTGTCATTGATTACCTTCAGTAAGGAAAAAACAATCAACGGCTAGTATTGTGAGAACTCATTGCAGAGATTTTGTGAAACGGCAGCATTTGGTGAAAAAGAAAGTTATTTTTTTTTTATTGTACGCGCACTTAAGGAGTTATGAATACCCTTATAATGATTAAACACAGTGAGAGCAATTTGGAAAGAAGGATAGGATTAGAAAGGAGGAACCGGTGCACATTGATTTTGAATGTCTGTACATTGTAATGAGTGAGAAATATTAAGTCAGGTAAAACATTCCACGTTCGAGTAGTGCGAAAAAAAAAGAAAAAATATCTCTACTTACAAGTACGTTCGAAATTGGGCTCAGGGGTAAACTGATGGGCATTCCTAGCAGTACGGGTAAAACGGTTGAATTATTCAAGGGGAGGAATGCACCTGGCTATTTCGCTAGAGCATTGTTTATAAAAATGTCGATAAAACAATGACGACATGAGATATTGTGGCGGTATTCAAGAGAACCATATCTCTCGAAGAGAGGACGATCTCCTGTCATTTTTAGACCTCTTCTTTACATTATTGGGGCGCCGCCCGAAATATGAGAGTCATACTCGGGCTTAGGACGAATAAAAACTTTGTAAATTATAGCCAGATCAGAAGGGGTAAAAAAACTTCTTGCATCGTTGGAGAAACCCTAAACACTAAGCAGCATTTTTGACGATGTCAAATATGTTATCACTCTACAACAAGAGGTGATGCACATATCTAGGACTAATAGTTGTTCAATCTCCTTGATGCAAGTAACACGCATGGAAAGTGGAATTGGGGGAGGGTTACGCTTTTGTGACAGTAGATAGCATTAAGTTTTTAAGCATTAAATTATACAAGGTTTTTGAATCCCCATTGAACAAAGCTGTCAAGATCAGAAATTAATGAGCTTATCATACTCTACCGTTGGTAGTCCACATCCGAAGAAGAAGGATGAGAATAAAAAAAAGAATATGAAAAGAGGGTATTGTCATCAGCGAAACAATGAAGTGGGTTACATGTTTCAGACAAAAGATCATTTATGAATATAATTAAGAGAAGTAAGGACAAAAAGGAACCCTGGGGTACACCATCAGAATTGATCAGATACTACTTGAATCCTAAACCAACAAAGAAGAAATTCATCAATACCAAAAAAAGCACGCATTTTCTATAAGAGAGCTTGATGCCAAACTCTATAAAATCTATCGGTGAGACAAACCATGAAATCACCCGTGGACCTATTGCACGAAAGATATACTGCCGGTCATTAAGAAGCGCTTCCGTTCTTCAAGATATTTCTTAAGCTGAAAGTTGATCAGCGTGTCCATGACTTTGGAAAAAAGTTACGTAAGTGCGATTGGACGATAGTTAGATGGCGAGGAGGATTTGCTCTTTTTAGGGACAGGCTGGACAAATGCAGTTTTCCACCCACTCGGAAAGAAACCAGTAGAATAGGACAGATGGAAAAGTTTACGCAGTGGCTTTGCCAGCCTTGAAAAGCACCTCTTCAAAACAATAGCGAGGATACTATACGGACCAGCGGATTTGTGTTAGTACTCTAACAATTGTACGAGTGCGAAAAGGATTCTTCATATGGAATAGTTTACGCTTTCAAGTACAGAAGTCATGTCACTCATTGGCAACATCGATGGCTTTATCCATCGAGCTTACAAAAGAATTGTCTTTGAAAACGAGCGTAGGAACTGAATATGACATGGTGTTGCGCGCATTTTTCACAAGACAATGCACCAGTTTACATATCCGTTATAGCGATGGCCAAAACCAATAACTTAAATTTGGAATTGTTTCCTCACGCACCCTATTCACCAGATTTGTAAGGAGCTGAAGAAGAGAATGTAGAAAAATACAAATATTGTTCCCCAAATCATCGGTGTTTTCTATGTTAGGTTGGATACTTCTGGGACTACCCTCGCAGTAGTAGTTGATAAACAACTTTATTTGTCCTAAAATTCCAATACATATCAAAAAATACAACTCAAAACCCACAGACTATATTCCGGACCTATATTTACAAACTGCAAATATTATTTCGCAAATGTCACAATATCCTCTTTTCTACAAACATATTCTAAATTCCACAACTCACCCTTATGTCTGTTTTGCACGTTCAAAAATGTTCAAAAGTGTTTTTGCAATTCGAAATGGACGCACATTTAATGGGAAATGCTTTCCAGTTCAGTGCAACGGAAATGTCGTAATTTCGCGGGTAAGTTGTAATTTCGAACGGAAGTAAGATACCATTACATTCCTCTGGTGACGTAAAAGTACATATACACGCATATATAGTGGAGCTAAAGTTTTGAAAGGAAAGGTCGTTGAAGGTACTTTCATTTTCAGGTTTTTGGCTGTTATAGTATATGGACTGGAGTCAGGGAGCTAGAAAAGAGCTTTCCTCCTTTTTTAGTGGTAAATAATTTTAAGGAACACTTAAAAGCGAGAAAATACCACAGAATAATGACAATTTCATTGCACTTCGGTTGAACTTGGGACGTTTTTAGAAAATTGTTTTCAATTCAACAACAACAAGAATATAAAAAAGTATGAAATTGTTTTGTTTTTGTTTTTATTTAACTTTTTTTATATAAAAATCTGGCATTTTATTCATTAGCGTGTCGCGTTGATTATGTTATTGTTTGGTGGACAATGTTCAGTGATTAATGGCAGAGAAATTTAATTATGATGTTTTTTTAAATATATATCTTTTTGCTGCAAGGAGCAAGGAGCAATGATTTACAATTTATTTTAAGAGACAAAATAAATTCGCTTAAATTTAAATTGAAGTTAATTGAGATGGTAGGTACGAGGGTAGGGTTCATTATAAAATGGCATTACAACGTCAAGGTGAATATTTTCTGCGGTATTTGAGATCGAGAGTATGATGGTCTGGCGAAGTGGCGAGTAGGTATCCCAGAGAAGCCATTAAGTACAGATTATCTGTGTTTTGGTGGCATAAATTACCAAATTTCATCCCTTGGCGATGTGATGGTTTTTGTTGTGCTGTTGAAAATTTAAATGAAACCATCAGGACCCATTATGGTATACGAGGTATGTGAACATGTAACGTACCTACATATAAAATATGTGTTTTATTTTTTAAGGGAAGAAAGGCTTAGTGACTTATGAATGTCACCCATTTACGTGCGAGTGTTGCCGTAGAGGATTTCGATGGGGCCAGTTACAGTACTGCACCCTTTTAAAATTCAATAATTGTAAGGACCTCCGTGGTACCTCTTAAATAAAACAGGTGTCATAATGGTCATTTCATGTAAAGATAATGCACACATTTTATATAAAATATCACAGAAAGATACACTGGGGAGAATACGCAATGTTCATACTTAATTATTATTATAAATAATGCCTGGCGGCAGATTTGTATTTTCAAAATTAAATACAACAATCTATTTGATATATTGTTTTATTTGAACTATTTAAGGACATACCATTAACTTACTTACTTACTTAAGGTGCCGCTACAGTCCTGTGTGAACTAAGGCCTCCCCCAACAAAATTTTTCATCTATGTAGCTCGGTCCCTAGCTAATGTGCCTCTAGTTTTGACGTGGGAATTCTGCATTATTGTTTCAAGGACGATGTTAAAGAAAGCGCATGACAGTGGATCACCTTATTTAAAGCCTTTTTTTAACATCCAAAGGTGCTGTTGAATTGCTTCCAATCTTATTGAAGCAGCGCGAACTCTCCATGGTCATCCTGCAAAAACGGACGAGTTTGGCAGGGATGCCAATACTAGACATGGCTCAATGCAGCTCATTCCAATAGGTGCTATCATTTGCGGCCTTGAAATCGATGAAGAGATGGTGGGATCTAAGACCATACTGATAAGGACCTATCAGAGGTTGTTAACAATGGGCTTTAGACGTTTACATCCCATATTACGGTAGAGAAGATTTTGTAAGCGCGATGTTAAGAAGACTGATTCCTGTATAAATGGTGCAGATTAGAGGGTTAGAGGAGAATCGGGCAAACAATACTGAGGTTCCATTCATTGGGCATGCTTTCTACCGACCATATTTTACAGATTAGTTGGTGCATGTTCCTAAATTAATTTTCTCTAGCTACTTTGAAGAGCTCAACATTCAAGCCATCTGCTTCAGCGGCTTTGTAAGACTTCAGCTTATATATGGCAATCTTTACTTCGTCTAAGTCGGGAAGACGGGATTGTTGGTTTTCGTCGTCTATGTTCAATGGATCAACCTACCTGACAGTGGAATTCGGTTCGTCGGCGCCGTTATACAATCTGTAGAAGTGGTCCTTCCATATCCTCAGCATTGAATTTCGTTTCACCTGCTCATAAAACTTTCGTATTTCATTCCTAAATTTAGCCTTGATGCACGACACCATCTCCGACAACTGATTCATTCTGGTCGATTTCGCTGCGGGGCGAGACATTCTGGTAGCTAGTACGCAGTTCACGCATCTTAATATCCACAAGGGGACATGGAAATCTCCTGATCAATCAACCATCAACCAGATTAACCACATTGCGATCGCCGCACGATACTTCTCCAGTATCCAGGATATCCGAACATTCCGAGAGGCCAACATTGATTCGGACCACTACCTCGTTGTTGGCAAGGTACGGCTACGGATATCCCGATCCAAGCCAAAACAAGGAAGTACTGTGAGAAGATTTGACTTTAGACGGCTACAATCGCAAGAGACTGCCATGTCCTTTTCCGATCGAGTCTCTTATAACCTCTAAAGAAGTGCTATACTGCCTGTATTAAGCATTGAAAAAAAAACAGTGGCAATATTGTCCTGCAGCCATCAGAGATGCTGCCTTTGAAGTGCTAGGTTTCACACAGCCACAACAGCGAAACCCCTGGTTTGACCACAACTGCCAGCAAGCGCACGCAGCGAAACAACAGACATACAAAACTGCGCTGCACAGGAGGACCAGGGCTGCTCGCGAGTTCTACGAGCAGAAGAGGAGAGAGGAACACCGGCTTCTTAGATGGAAAAAAAAGAGAGGATGAGAAGCGCGCAATCGAGGAGATGAGGGATGTCACAACAGGAATGAGGTTCGTAAATTTTACCAAAATGTAAAAAAAAACATCCCAAGGGTACCAGCCACGAACCGAAGCCTGTAAAGTTGATCAGGGGAACATCGTAGTAGGACCTCAGTCGATGCTGAGAATATGGAAAGATCACTTCTCCAAATTATAAAACGGCGATTACGAACCGAATTCCGCTGTAAGGGAGATAGAACCACTCAACCTCTGCTACGCAGATCAACAATTTTACTAACCCGACCTTGACGATGTGAAGATAGCAATATCTAAACTTAAGTCAAACAAAACTGCTGGAGCTGGCGGCATCGCGGCCGCAGGCGATGACTATGGAAAAGATCTTACCGATGCGTTTGATGCCAAAAAAGGTTTTAGACAAGGCGATGCACTGTCATGCGACTTCTTCAACATCGTTCTGGAAAGAATTGTGCAAAACTCAACCGTCCATCCATCCAAAGGGTCCATCCTCTTACTCGGATACGCAGACATTATTGACTTAGTTGGAAGATCAAAGCGTGATGTCAGTGGATCGTTTTAGAGCATTGCGACGGAAGCGAAGAAGATGGGTTTAGTGGTCAATGAGGGCAAGACCAAGTATATGATGTCATTAAAAAGGGACACTGAACGACGACGTCTGGGACAAAACGTCACAATGGACAGCTTTAACTTTGAGGTAGTTAAGGACTTTGTCTACATAGACATCGCTTTTAACACAGACAACAACACCGGCGCTGAAATTAAACGAAGAATAACTCTTTGCAAATCGCTGCTTCTTTGGACTTAGAAGGCAATTGAGAAGTAAAGTCCTCTCTCGAGCATCTAAAATCACCATCTATAAGACACTCATCATCAGGGTTCTCATTTATGGTGCTGAGGCCTGGACACTGTCAAAGAAAGATGAGAGCGTCTTAGGATGTTTCGAGAGAAAAATTTTTCGGGTGATTTTTGGTCCCGTACGCATAGATGGAGAATGGAGGAGAAGATATAACGACGAACTGTACGGGCTGTACAGCGACGCTGAATTAAAGTCCAACGGCTTAGATGGCTAGGTCATGTAGAGCGGATGGGCATCAACGCTCCAGCCAGGAAGGTCTTCGAATCCAATCCTGAGGGACGGAACAGTAGAGGAAGACCGCGACTCAGGTGGCGAACCCAGGTGGGAGGGGACCTCAACCAACTTGGCATGCGAAACTGGAGACAGCTAGCTAGGAACCGAGCTGGCTGGAGACGCATGTTGGTTGAGGCCCAGGTCCGCCAGGACTGTAGCGCCACTTTAAGTAAGTAAGTAAGTTCGTTAATGCACCTATAGCTCAAGACTTGATTCCTCAAATGAGAAAGATGCATCCAAATATGTGTTGTTTGTTTGAAATCACCATAGTAAATATCGCAGTTTTGTATTCTGTTTTTGCCTGGTCCATCCCATCGCCTGTCCTGGATGGCAGTAATGTTTGCTTTATACCAATCTAAAGCATCCGATAATTCTTCGGGTGCACGTGCATATCCGAAGTTCGTTGTCCTTAAATCGTTTGCTGGGGTTTTTTAAAAGTAAATCCGTCCGTACCCGAGACTTTTTAGTGCTTCACAGTTGGGTGTTCTTTATGTGGTCAGGAAGTCACCCTGACGCACGACCTCAAACTGAAGGGCAAGAACCGGCATAATTGCTGCTAAGAGGCTTGGGCTTTGAATATTATGTAGTTGGCCTATAAGGTGTTTACTGAGTAGTTCAACCTTACTGGAACTGTGGACGCCACCGTTTATTCCATCTTGGGAACTTTTTCGCTGCCACCGTTTGCTATTCCGCACAAATTTCCACTGGGGTTGGAACCCATGTCCATGAGGTATTAAGCACCTTATGTTCTCCACGGGGAGGTGAGAGTAGAAGTTGATAGACAGAACTGGGTTTTGAGAAAATCAAGTGGATGCTTACTTCCTCTTGAATTCACATGTCTACCATTTGAATAGACTCTTAGCGCGGATTTCATTTTTGGACATTATGTCATCCAAATGTCGTGTTGCACACACTGTTCAAAACATAGTCTCGTGTTACGTGCTACTTGCGTTGATTTTTCATTTTTCAGGTTTAATAGAGTTCGGGGATTGTTGCTGTAAACTCTCTCCTTGACGTAGCGCTACGTAGTACAAAAATCTATTGGCTTTTAGTTGGAGGACTGCGGTGGCCACGGGATGTGTCAAAGCGACTGATAAGTTTTTGAAGCAAAGCTTCCCGAAGCTAATTCATCGAATCTCTAGCGATGAAATAGTTGGAAGAGCTTGCAGTTTCGGCAAAAAAAATCCGTTATCATGTGTCGGTAAGTGTCACTATTATTGACATTTGTCGCCTGGCCCAGAGCATTTTCGAAAAAATTCTCTAATTATCACATGCTTAGTTAAGGAGCACCAAACAGCTATATACAAGCATTGGGGCAATGCAATGGCTTTTGGTATTTTAGTCGAGTTCTGAAGTCCAGTAACGGCCGTTTTGTTTATTTACTAGCCCGTTTAAATGAAAATGAGCCTATCAGCTCCAAAAAATGGTTATCACAATACGAAAACGCTCCACCATCGTCTCACGAAAATTTTCACGTGAAACAAAACACTTTCTTTGAGTTCTTCAACGATTTGAATTTTGAATAAATGAATCTTTAAATTTCATTTTTTTAAATTTTATGAATAACCACTCTTAAAAGTTCCAGTGAGGCGGCCCTTTTCCATATCAAAAATCCTGGATTTTCACGAAAACTCGCTTCAACCACATCAATGTTTTCGTAAAAGTTCTTAAGCGCCCAGTCGATGCCCGTGGAGTGTTCTTAGTTCTCTGCACCCCGAACGAATTAAATTCACACCCAGCCCATCACTTATTCGTATTATACCGAAGTCTGAACAAAACTGTCGACGCGCTGTTAAGTCGTATTTAAAAACATATAACTGCCACCAAACACCCTGTTCTATGTTGCCTAATTTGTATTCACATTTATTCATATTCTTAAAGATTTCCAATTTCAGTGCGAAATCATTAAAAGTGAAACTCAATTTTTCTCGAGGAACAACTTTATTAGTTTGTCAAAATTTCATGAACTACAAGTATTTCCAGGACTTATTTTAGGGTCTTATTTTACATAGGTTAAAGTTATTCATACAACAATAAAATAGTTTTAAAAAGTTGTATTAACAATAAAATTATCTATACGTTTTATGAAGAGCATGGTTTATAACTTTTTATGATTTCAGACGATAACCAAGTAAATTGACGTTGATTGCCATAAAAATAGTGTTTTAAAAATCACTTTCCTTTCTATCGTAAAAACTTGAATTTTTCATTGGATGAATATCATAAAAAAGTATTACAAATCAGAACCGTCGAATTTGACTCAATTTTTCTGCTACCTTCAAGGTTAGAGTTGATTATTTTTATGTTCCTAAGACTGTGAGTGAAAACGTAGTAATTTTTGTTTGTCTTACTATTTTGTTCTAGTCGTTTTTTTTATAGAAATCATACTTACATATGGACTGAGTATATTTAAGAAACAGTCATCCAAAAAAGTGTGTCGAAATCATATTTGAAAAAAAAAGGCTGGGATGCGACCCACACTGATAACTTCCCATCCCGTTTGTCGATTTGTCTTCCTTAAAAGTTTGTAGGTTTTCGTGTTGGGTTAAAAAAAGTTGTCAGTTGACGTATTCATAAAAATTTTAAAAGTACCAACAATATTTTTTATATAAACAAATAGTTTAGTTTAAAAATCTAGTTTTGTTAAATAGATTTTAAGTCGAAAACAAATTTTTACCAATTTTAGAAACATTTCTGTTTTTCTTACAAATTCGATGAATGAAATTAATTTGAGAGTTATCAAGAATCGAACACCAATTTTTACCAACTTTGCGTACTAATTTTTTTAGGTTTTATTTTTTTATGATAAAACTACTGAATATCGAAAACAATATTTTCTGTGATATAAAAAAGTTTAAAGAAAATATTTTTAATTTTTGAAAAGCTATTTGAGTCGGAAGTAAATTTTTACCATGTTTTGTTTTTTTTTTTGGGTTTTTATTTTTTTTAAAAAAAACTGACATTTAGATTTTTCTCAAAATTTTATTGAATGTTGGCAACAATATTTTGTAAAAGATAAAAGTAGTTAAAAGCCAATATCTCAAGTTCATGAAAAGATATTTGAGTAGAAATTCAGTTTTTACCAACTTTGAGTATTGTTTTTTTAGCTTTTTATTTAAACAAAAAAACTGTCAATTAGATTTTTTCATACTTTAATCACATGTCAAAAACATTATTCTTTGTTGCAAACAATTGTTTTGGCGATCAAATGATATTTTAGTCGAAAAATTTTCGAGATTTATAACAAAACCGTTGATTGTTTTTTCCTTTAAAAAGTTACGAGTACAAATCTCATTTAAAACATAGAATGAGGCTTACCAGGATGCATATATAAGATCCTCTCTGCCGTACTATGTGAACGTCTGAAGCCGTTCGTCATTAACCCGATAGGTCCTTATTAGTGTGGCTTCAGACCACGAAAGTCCACTTTCGACCAAATATTCACACTCAGTAGATCTTGGAAAAAACATATCAAATCGATACCCACCATATCTTTATTGATTTTGAAGCCGCGTATGATAGCATCCATAGGGAAGAGCTCTGCAGCGCAATGTCTAGTTTTGGCATCCCTGTCAAACTTATCCGTTTGTGCAGAATGACGATGGAGAATGCACGCTGCTCTATCAAGGTCGGAAAAGATCTTACCGATGCATTTGATGTCAAAAAAGATGGGTTTAGTGGTCAATGAGGGCAAGACCAAGTATATGTTGTCATCAAAAAAGGACATTGGACAAAATGTCACCATGGACAGCTGTTACTTTGAGGTAGTTAAGGACTTTGTCTACCTAGACATCGCTTTTAACACAGACAACAACACCAGCGCTGAAATCAAACGAAGAATAACTCTTGCAAATCGCTGATTCTTTCGATTTAGAAGCCAATTGAGAAGTAAAGTCCTTTCTTGAGCATCTAAAATCACCATCTATAAGACACTCATTATCGCAGTTCTCATTTATGGCGCTGAGGCCTGGACCCTATCAAAGAAAGACGAGAGCGTCTTAGGATGCTTCGAGAGAAAAATTCTTCGGGTGATTTTTGGTCGCGTACTGAAAGACGGAGAATGGAAGACAAGATATAACGACGAACTGTACGGGCCATATAGCGACACTGACCTAGTTAGCAGAATTAAAGTCCAACGGCTTAGATGGCTAGGTGATGTAGAGCGAATGGACATCAACGCTCCAGCCCGGAAGGTCTTCGAATCCAATCTCGAGGGACGGCGCAGTAGAGGAAGACCGCGACTCAGGTGGCGCACCCAGGTGGGAGAGGACTTCAACCAACTTGGCGGGCGAAACTGCAGACAGCTTGCTAGGGACCTAACTGGCTTTTTGGCCCACCCTAATACATACCTCCATAAACTCCATTCAAAGATATGATTTAGTCGATTATTATCGATACAATTAAAAAACTAACAATACTAAATTAAATTTAATTCAAGGCTCTAGTAGTTTTATGTTTTAACTTCTTTTTGTTTGTTTATTCGTCTTTCTTTTATCAAGGATCAACATACTCATCAGAATATTAGTTTCAGCACTCATTTTAATTGCTTCGTCATCATCGTCACATCGTCAGTAACGGTAATTATTCTAAGTACTGGCTCTCCTCTAACTTCCATAATTTTCTAAATGTTTTTGATAAAGTCTATTAAAACCACCAAAAATTCTCAAACTTGCTCATGCTCAACAGTTGCAATTTTTATAGATATACTTCTATATATTTCGACTTTTCAGTCCTCTCCTCATACCATCCATTCAGCCAAGCCAGCAAGCTAACTGACAGGAAATACTTTATATCACCACTTCCGGATGTAAATTTCTTTGGCGTCCTTCATGTTGTCATTTCCATTTACACCCTACCACTCTTATTCTGATTCTGACGCGAACTCATCATTGTTCCGACACACCATTATCACGTTTGCCTCTATACAAATTTAGGGCCCTATCCTTGCAAAGTCAGTCAGCCTCTCTCTTTGGCTGTCATCGAATAACTTCTTGGCAAACTGAAGGAACACACCAAAGAAGTACATGGAAACGTATAGACGGAACGAAATCATATTCCTCTAGCTTTTATAGGAAGAGAAGGAACACCGAACTACTCTACTCTTGAAAGTTTTTGAAGAACTTTCAGTGGCATCTTGAATGGCAGCAGGCATCTTCTTGTTAAGTTGTGCTCAGGCTTCTGTATTCGTAACTCAAGTGCAATTCTCAATTTTTGTTATTTATATGATGCGTTTCTATGGAAATATCTCTTTGAATTCGAGGGTAGGACATACGAGTATAGAGTGTCATGTAGTTTTGGGGGCAAATTTAGGAGCATTTCATCAAAATTCTGCAATTTTAAGTCTGTCCTTGTCACAAGGGAGGACTCCCCCAATTGTGAAAGTTAATGTTTAGGGAAAAACTATTATTGTGGTTTCTAAGTTTTTGATTTAAGGTTAGTCAATTACATACGAGTACTAATTAAGACAATATTTATAAATTGCATTTCAATCCAACTCTTGAACTAAGAGTTCAAGAAGGACATCTTTAATTCGTCACTTTTTAGGACTTTAAGGTCCTCTCCTTCCTATTTTGTTATAAGGTGGTTATAAATGTAATTTGAACTAGTCTTGATGTACTTGTCTTTCGATGTGCGAAGGTATAGAATATCCGTATAATAAAGTGCATCGAAATGGATACATTAGCTAATGGCTTCCACGGAATTATGTAATTTGCAAATGATAAACTCCGCCTTAGTTGACCACGATTTATAGTATTTTCGTGAGATAATTGCTTGTAATTTGATAAGCATTAAACAAGTTAAATTGGATTATTTGTATTAGATGAAGACATTTAACATATAGAATTAAACAGTTCAACCCTTTGTCCCCGAAGGTGTAAATTACATTTTGCACAAAATCAATTTGGTTTTCGTTTGAAACCTCTATCAGAAAAGTATAAATTGAAATTACTTTATTCAACCATCAATTGTAAGGATTTATTTTCGAAGTTGTTTTTTTGAAATACTCGTATACATCTTTCCAAAAAACTATGTTGTGGGGTAATTATTGATACTTTATTCTTCAAGTATAAGTATTCGGAACAGAATATTCACTAAACTCTAACATGATTCGGACTTTGAAAAGAAAACCCTCCAAATCTATTAGGTAATTACTTTCTAACCTATTAACTTATACGGCTCCCGATCCAACAGAGCCGAAGGGTCTCAGCCTGAGATATTGCGTTCCAACGCTAGCCACCCCCAGTCATTGAGACCCACCGTTCTTGCATCAGTAACTACCTGGTCCTTTTTGGCGGAAAGCCTGAGGGCTGGGATTCAACGTTTTTCTTTTGCCGGAGCGTTGTTTTCTATTCGCGCAATGACAAATATCAGCCGAAATATTTGTCTCTCGAAAATGCCAAATATCAACTTCCCTTTTAGAAACCTGTCCACCTCTCCCCCTCTCTCGTTTGCTGTCCCCAACAACTTTCCACTGGGGTTAGAACCCAATCTCTAGTTGAGGTACTAGGCACCCGATGTTCACCGCAGGGATGTGAGAGTAGGAGTTGATAGACAGAGGTGGGTTTTGAGAAAAACCTGGGGACGCTTGTGTCCTTTTGAATGCCCATGTCTACCATTTGAACATCTTCGGGTGATTTTTGTTCCCGTACACATAGTTAAAAATGGGGAGGAGAAGATATAACGACGAACTATACGGGTTGTACAGCGACACTGACTTAGTTAGCAGAATTAAAGTCCAACGGCTTAGATGGATGGGTCATGTAGAGCGAATGAACATCAACGCTCCAGCCCGGAATGTCTTCGAATCCAATCCCGAGGGACGGCGCAGTAGTGGAAGACTGCGAATCAGGTGGTGTCCTAGGCAAAGGGTAGTGGTACATGTGACATGATGTTATGGTTAGTGCTTTGGACTGTCGTGCCAGAGGTCTTGGGTTCATTCCCGGCTTGTGCCATGTAAAGTTTTTCAAGGGTATTGGCTCATACGAAGAGTTGACAAATCCTCCAAGAGTAAAGTTCTTTCTCAAATATAAACCGTTCGGATTCGGCTTAAGACTCTAGGTCCCCTACATCCCTGACAGCAGTACTCTCACACAGGAATGGTTCACAGTTGTAAGTATCTGGGCCCTAGTCTCCACAGCTTAGTTCTTTGTTAGCTTATACTTATGTTGTTCGTTCTCATTCACTTCAAGACCCAACCGTTTCGCCTGTTCATCCCTAACTATATGAATACTTCGAAAACAGCATGAGATGATGTCAATATGCTATCGTATACGGTTTTTTTTAATATATGAAAAGATGGTGCGTTGGTGATGATACATTGGTCTTTTCAAGAATTTGTGTCAATGTGAATATTTGGTCTATTATTGATCTGACTGTTCTAAGGCCACATTGGTATGTACCGATTACAATACGATGGATAAGAACATGTAGAAAAGATGGAGCAGGGATATGACTCTATAAATTGTGCAGGGCAGAGAATCGCCTTTTTTGTATATTGGGCACATTGAACTGTTTGGCCAATCATCGGGCATATTTTCCTCTTCCCACACTTTGTTGATAACGTGAAGCATGCAATTTGAGAGGACTTAACCTCCATATTTGAAGAGTTCCAAAGTCAAGCCTTCCAAGCTGGCGAATTTATTGATCTTTAGCTTGTGGAAGGCTTTCTTAACCTCTTCTTTAGTAGGCGTTGGGACTGGGACTTCATTCACTGATCTCATGCTTCTTTTCTCTTCAATTGTTCTTTTTTCATAATACCTATTCTGCAGCTGTTGAAAGTATTGCTTAAACACGCTTACAATCCCTGTACTTCGGTTAATAGGTTTCCATCGCCGTTTCCAAAAGCTTGTTGTTTGATTGACAGTTTTTTCAAACTGACGCACGCCGAGTGTGTTGGAGGCGACTCTAGATTCCTCGAGATTCCTGAACTGGTATCTACGCCGTGTGTTTTGTCTTTCGTACCTGCCCTTTTTTTGTGTTATAGCATTTGCATGCCCGCATTTCCCGTCCTTTGCTTCCAAGCCTTCTTTTTCTTTGGTGGCTACTAGCTTATGGCAGTCCAGGCTGCTTCCACAATGATACTGCTTCCACTGGTTTTGATGATTGTGGATGGAGGTGTTTCAGAAAATTTCCCGATCAATTGCTCAATGTAGTTTCTGGCATTCTCTGTAGTGCTAAGGCATGCGGTATTGAATTTCTTTCTTTGAACGGTCCTTAATTCCTTTCTGTACTTTGTCATAACAAGAAAGTGGTGGTTTGCACCACGGTTCAGAAGTCAAAGAAGTTAGATGTAATAAATTACAATCTGATTTACAGAGTCGGTCTGAGTTTATACAAAATTAACGTTCGAATCTTAAACATGTATGTATAGCGAGGATTTATCAATTGACGAGATCTTCTAGAGGTAGGGACATTTGTCAAAATAGTATTGTGGTTGGTGTGAAGGAATACATCCAAGAGAAGCAACGAATAACGAAGTTTAAGGTAAATATCAAAGGACATATATTGGAGAGGTTACAAAATTGGATACATTGGAAAAGATATGACAATCTTCGTAGGTCAAAAACAAAGTGAACAATATTATAAAGAGCTACATTAAGTTTATGTTTACTATCATAACTACAGTTGCAATATAACTCACAACAATATATTCAGATCGGTACTACCAAAGTCTTGGTATGCGTGTGTTAACTGGTGTAAAGTACTGGGTAACCCATAAAGTACTTAGGGCACCATCAAATAGTACCCGTGGCATGATGGTTAGAGCGATGGACTGTCACGTGAGAGGTCTTGGGTTCGATCCTGCCTATGCCACCTAAAGTTCTTTTCACGGGTACTGCAGCCTTTTGCGAGGAATCGACAAATTCTCCAAGAGTAATTCTTGTCATGAAAAGTGCTTTCTCAAATTTGCCGTTTGGATTCGGCTTAAGACTGTAGGTCCCTTCCATCCCTGATAACAACACTCGCGCACAGGAACGGTTAAGAGTTGTCAGTCGCTAGCCCCTAGTTCTCAAACGGACTGTTGTGCCACCCAATTTATTTTTTATTTAAATCCATTGTCCCATGTTAGGGGCGGTTAAAGTTAACGTCGAGATTATAAGCACTTGGTACATATTCAATGGGGGCACTATTTAATAAAATCAAGGGAAAGTAAGAGAGATCAAGAATCTTTTAAGAGATCACTTAGCATTTTGATTTTGTATGGGTCAAGAGAAGGCCATTTAAGTGAGACCCTAGTTTGAAATTTTGTCAAGGTCTTAATTGATATTTAGAGGATCAATGATTTCAAGAGCACAACTGATAAAAAGTTGTAAGTCGTCGGAATATAGATGACAAATGTAGTTCATTGACAAAGATATAGAAGGGTAGAGGACCCAATTACGACTTTTGAGGAACACCGAACGAAGTAGATAAAAAACTGGACAAACAGTCACCAATTTGAACAGCTTGTTTTCTGCAACTCAAATAAAAATATACAAGACTTGCTTAACTTGGAAAAAAATGAACTGCTGCATAAATTGTTTGCATAGAATTTCGTTGTTGACAATGTCTTAAGCCATAAAAAATTAAGCAAGACTAAAAAAGTTACAACGTAGTTATCTAGCGCTTGTCTTAGAACGAAAACTGAAACTAGGGTGATCTAAATGTTCCTTAAACGAAATGTTCTTCGATAGAATCGACAAAGGCGAAGTTGGACTGAGATAAATGATTTCTTAAGTAAGTTAACATCAATATCATTAGCAGGCTTATATCTTACTTTACCAATACCACAGTTACGCAGATTTCTCTAGAGTTTACGTTCATTTAATAAAGAAGTTAGTTGATTAGACAAAGTCTGGGATTTGGCTTAGCGGATCTCAGCTGTGACTTTGTTTCGCTATGCATGATCCCCTTGTTGCATAAATTTCCTATAACGGCATATTCATTTGGCGGTTTTAAAAATACAGCGCTGGAATTTCGACATCTGTAAAACTAATATTTTTCAGTTGAAAGTCTGACATTTACGAAAGTAGATCACTTAATTATAATCTACTACAAAAATGATGATTTTGAGACAGCCACATATCGTGCTTTAAGAGGAGACTTACATAAGCGTCCAACTGCGCAAGCAATTGGCTTTTGGCAAATTTGAGAATCCTCAAGTAATTGAAGAGAGACTATTACATCAACAAAAAGTCACTGTTTGGTGTGCTTTTTGGTCCGGAGGTGTGATTGAACCCTACTTCTTTGAAATCGATGATGGAATGACTGTCACCATCAATTCGGACCGTTATGGTCACATGATAACCGACTTTTTTGCGTGTTATTGAAGAATACGACTTGAAGAATATGTGGTTTCAACAAGACGGTGCTGTAATATGCCACATAATACGTGCGAATATGGCTTCATAGCAAGAGACATTTCCTGGCCGCGTTATTTCTCTATATATAAACTGGTCACCAAGATCATGTGATTTGACACCCCTGAACTTTGTTTTCGGAAGGCAAAAAGTGGTCGAAATTAGAAAAAAAGATTCGATGCTTGCAACAATTCGTGTGGTGGTCATTTAAATGATGTAGTCTTTCGCATTTAATGTCAACGTTCAAAGTTTGTAAGGATAACCCTGTATTTTGCGTAAACCAAGGTTTATCATTTTGTCTAAGAATTTTAATTTTCAAAGGGACACAAGTGTCGTTAGGGATTTGGATATTATTCGTTACGAGTTGCAATTGTCCGTTAGAAGAGGAAATACAAAATATACTCTTCCAATTTAATGACTCTTGTGCTCTTCAAGAAACTGGTAAAATATTTTTGAATTCAGTGTATGATCATTTATTTCAGAATATTCAAAAAATGTGTTTCAGGTTCGAGTCTAAGTGTTTCACTTGCAATTGGCAATTAAAGTTACTTCAGTAGTCACAAGTGCAAACATCATGGCTGAATCTAATAACTTTTTAAATAAAAATTCTTAATCTCTGTCCAATTTCATAAACCCTACTTAACCGATAAACACATCTTTTTTTTTAAGAATATATAAACCTCCTTCTATTAACATATATATAAAAATTCTAGGAAATACAAAAAAATCCCCCCCCTTCTACATTTTAATTTTAAAGCATTTACATTGCAGAAAAAATAATGGTATTAAATCCATTACAATAAGCTGGCAGCTTTTAGTAAACGAAAACATTTTTCTGTCATTAAATAAAAGTTGAAGGACGACAAAGTCACATTTTCTTCGGTTTATTTTAAAGTAGATAAAGTAAAGAGACTATGATTCTACTCTCCATCTACCAACGACGTTGGCGTTTTCGTCCTCGTCCCACCTCGCCCCGCCAATCCCCCATCATTGTCTCTATTGTCCATTTATCATCAATCAATTTTCCATCCTCGTTTTCAAGTACCTATCTTTTTATTTACTTATTTTATTGATGTAATTTCCTTCGTTTCCTTTTTCTTTTTTTGGTCTTGAATCCTCGAGATTTTTCTTATGGATTCACTGTAAATGATATTGTAAAAGAGAGAGTGGTATGATAACGGTGTTTCATCAGTGTCATTTCAATCAAAAATTAATTTCTCTCTCGTAGTTGTATACATTATTTTCCAGGACTTAGGATTCGAATTTTTTTTTCACCATAGTCAAAAACTCGTGTAAATAGATAAATAAAGTCAAAAAAGTCCTTCACTCGAAGAGCTCGTTAACCAATGTTTGTTTCTTCCCCGTACCTTTCTTCTAGATCTAGTCCTTCTCGTGGAACGTGGAGAATCCTTGCTCCTTTCATCTCTGATTTCTGATGAAGGAGACTGAAGACTGAAGTCGTGCAAGGTAATTCCATATGATTACTCTCATTTAGATAAACGAGTGAGAAAGATCGTAACAATGATGTCATTATCTTTGAAAATTCATCTACCATCTCACAAGAAAAAGAAAAGAAAGCGCCAAGACATAGAATTTCCAACCATTTTACCCTCTGTTTTCTTTTCTTGGTTTTATTTTTGAAGAACTATTAAATTCAAAAATGAGGGAAGAAGAAAAAAGAGGCCATTTGCGCTGAGTTGAGTTGAGACTTAAGACACCATCATCCACAGCTGCACATAATGAAAGCAAAATAATGAAGTTAACAGTCAAATTATCGGGTAAAATGTTGGTAGCAGGAGCAACAGATTGGCTAATGTGTGGGTTGAGATGGTTGACGAGGACGACGACGATGATGAGTGCCTCCGACGACGGTTGAGGGGTGAACGTTGAATGAATTATTTTTTAAAGTTTCAGATATATTTTCACTAAAACCAAAAGGCTATAGGAGAAGTCACAGATAAATATGCAAATTGCCTTTTATTTGAAGAACAATACATTTTTATTGGGAAAATTATAACGAGAGTTTTTAAATGATTTGTTAGCATTTGTTGGTTGGGGATTATGCGCTGGGCGTATTATTTTTTATCGATTATTAAATTATATTAAATCGACATAATATATAAATAGATATGAATAATTTGTATAAGGCAAATATTTAAGTCAATTATTTTGTAGTATTTGAGAACTGTTTTTTTCAGTAATCAATGTTCTCGTCAACTATTGATTAAACCTAATTTTTAAGAAAGTTTAAAACAATTAAGGCCGATTGCGTTCATTCAAAGTTGAACTAAACTTCGGTATTTTTATATACTACTTTTAATTTTCTTTTTATTCCGTCATTGTTTGAGTTTTCAATTTAAATTTAACTAAGAAGAAAAGTAGAAGCTTATAGTGAAAACCTGTGAGTTTTCCTTATTTTTCATATTCATTTTCCTATTTATCTTTCCCAAATCCTACAACGTTACGAAAAAAAAATAATAAATACTGTTTATTTATTGATTTTTGTATTAATTATTTATTTTCATCCTATTCCCTGTGTATAATTTTAATAATGTTAACATAAATATTTATTTAGAAAAAAAAAATTAGTAGTCATCATTCTATAGTTGAAAACTAGTGGCAAATGAACCATATCATGAAATTTAAAGCATATATTGTAAAAAAAATGAATGTTTAGGGTACTTTGTTACAAGAAAATAGCGCAAATAGTTAAAAAAAATAATACTCATTAAATAAAGTTAACCAAAAATTGAAAAGAAAAGTAAATACTAAGCTAAAAAGTTATGCTAACTTAAAAACAGATTTTTGACCAGTGAACTGTTTATTTCAAAGAGCCATCTTTTAACTGATTTCAAAAATAAATTAGGATATTGAAAATTTTTAGTTTCAAAAGGCAATTGATTAAAAAGTTTAGGTGCTGTTGCAATGTAAAAATGTAAGAATTGAGTTCTATTGATCATTGGAATACATATTAACTAAAAATAGGTATTAATTCTTAAGCTATGTGTATTTGAGTTTCTGAGTACCAGACTGCATCCACTTCTCATGAAATAAACTTTAAGAACTTTATAAACATAAAGGTGTTTCAACGGAAAGATACTCGTACGACAATCTTGAAAAAAGGCCAAATACTTGTTAACCTTGATTTCTTACAAATGATTCGGACAATAAGTTTCTGCGATGTAATTATGGGATCAAGCGTGTTCTGATATTGATATGCACCTCCCCAACCAGTTCTTCCATATTGTAGCGTAGAATGAACGAGCCCAAAGGATATTGTTGTTAGTAGATTTTTAACTTCCCATAGGAACTTATTGTAACTGGTCCCATCGATATCAAAGAAGTGTATTTAAAAAAAAAATCCATTTAACGGTTTTTTTATAAATCAAAAAAACTGAAAAAAAAAAATTTGTCACCTCCAAAATTTTACGACTAAAATATGATTTCATCTCCAAAACAATTTTGTGCAACGAAGAATAATGTTTTTGACGTCTGATAAAATGTTAGGAAAACTCGACAGTTTTTTTTATAAAAAATTAAAAACTAAAAAAAAAATTACTCAAATTTGGGAAAAAATTAATATCGATTCAAATATCTTTTCAAAGACTTAAAATTAAGGCTTCAAAATTATTTTATCTTATAAGAAATATTGTTTTCAAAATAAGAACAAGTGGTGAGAAAAATCGAATTGACAGTTTTTTTTCAAAAAACTTATTTTATTTCCAAGAAAATATTGTTTTCGATATTCAATAATTTTTCTATAAAAATCCAACAGTCCGTTTTTTCATAAAAAATAAAATCTACAAAAAATAGTACGCAAATTTGGTAAAAATTGATACGAGTACATATAGACAAACTTTTAAGCAAGACAAATCGACAGACGGAATGGGAAGTTATCAGTGTGGGTCGCATTCCACCCTCTTTTATTGAAGTAATTTCCTACCACTTTTTGACACATATTGGTCAGTATCTCAGCCATAACTTAACGAGTGTTGGTTTTTAAGTGCTCAAATTTAAAGGTTTATCTGCATAAACTAAGTTGTATTCTACAATAGCGGGCACAAAAGTCGGTTATCATTTATGGCCATAACACTTCGAATTATCGGAAACAGTCGTTTCATCGTGTGTCGTTTTCGAAGAAATAAGGTCTTATCACACCTCCGCGCCAAGGAGGCTACAAAACAGTGACTTTTTGTGGATGTAATGACCTTAAACCCATTTACTACAATAGATGCATTTTGACACCGGTCAGACAACTCGACTTTATTATTCATATTTATCTTCTTTTCGGAATTTAGATACCACTGCCGGATCTCTATTTACTTAAGAGGTTTTCTAAGGTCGCAAAAATGTCTTTTCCAGTGGCTGCAATTTCTTTGGCGTATGAGGGGGCAAGCTTATAATAGATACATGACTCTTCCGTGCTATTGAAAAAAACATTAAAATTTCTGGTTGGTGTGTTATTTAACATTCGGTAAATAGATTCATATGTATCCATCCGGAAGAAGGTCGGTCATATGATTGGTCGTATGAAAATTCCGCTAGCACTTGTATTTAATTCTGTTCGTCATCGCCGTTATATAATTTGGGGAAGTGATCTTTCTATATTCTCAGCATCGACTGCGGTTCTACTACGATGTTGCCCTGATCGTCTTTACAGAATTCGGTTCGTGGCTGGTACCCTTGGGAGGTTCTTTTTACCTTTTGGTAAAATTTACGAACCTCATTCCAGTTCTGACATCCCTCTATCTCCTCGATCGCGTGTCTCATGCTCTCTTTTTTCCATCTAAGAAGCCGGTGTTCCTCTCTACTCTTCTGCTCGTAGAGCTCGCGAGCAGCTCTAGTCCTTTTGTGCAGCGCCGTTTTGTATGCCTCTTGTTTCACTGCGTGCGCTTGCCGACATTCGTCGCCAAACCAGATGTTTCGCTGTGGTGGCTATGTGAAACCTAGCACTTCAGAGGCGGCATCTCTGATGGCTGCAAGGCAATGGTGCCACTGGTTTCCAATGCTTAATGCAGGCAGCATAGGACTCCTTAAGAGGTTATAAGAGACTCGATTGGAAAAGGACATGGCATTTTCTTGCTATTGTAGCCGTCTAACGTCGAATCTTCTCACAGTACTTCCTTGTTTTCGCTTGGATCGGGATATCCGTAGCGTACCTTGGCTACAACGAGGTAGTGGTCCGAGTCAATGTTGGCCTCTCAGAATGTTCGGATATCCTGGCTACTGGAAAAGTGTCGTGCGTCGATCGCAATGTGGTCAATATGGTTGACGGCTGATTGATCAGGAGATTTCCATGTCCCCTTGTGGATATTGAGATGCGTGAACTGCGTACTAGCTACCAGAACGTCTCGCCCCGCAGCGAAATCGACCAGCCAGAATCCGTTGTCGGAGGTGGTGTCATGCAGGCTGTATCTCCCCATTATCCCACCAAAGATGTCTTTCCTTCCTAGCTTGGCATTAAAATCTCCTAAGACAATTTTAATGTCATAGCCAGGGCACTGCTCATATGTCTTGTCTAAGAGTTCGAAGAATATGTCTTTGGTGTCTTCATCTTTCTCCTCTGTTGGGGCATGCGCGCATATTAGGCTTATGTTGGCGAATTTAGCCTTGATGCGGATTGTCGTGATGCGCTCGCTCACACTGTTGAAACTCAAGACTTTTTGCCTGCGTCTAGTTCCAACAACAAATCCACACCCAAATAGACGCTATCTTTGTTCTCGGTAGCAGTCGCCGTAGTATATATAGCAGTCTTTTAGTTTGCGTTTGCCCGGTCCATTCCATCGCACTTCTTGGATGGCTGCAATATTTTCCTTGCAGCAACTTAGGGCTTCCGCTAATTGTTCGGCTGCACGTGGTCTGTTA